>NW_016157476.1:0-8091 GCF_001687245.7 Rhagoletis zephyria
TAATGAATTAAAAATGTTTATTTCCGATCTCTGATTATTATTATTGGCGTCAAGACTCGTAGTTTGATACCACTCTACTTTTTCCGTCCATTTTGACCTGGTTCCGCTAAAGTGCACTGCTACCTGAAATTTTTTTGCGTTTCAAATTAGGATTTGAGAAACTACTCTAAACTTGCTTTGTCCAAATATTTCTGCCAGCAACGTACAAGCAAAAATTTAACCCGAATAAGAACGGTTATGGAAAATATAGACGGAAGTCAAAGGAAGCCTCGGCGCACACGCGGTACACCTGCATATCAATATAGAAATAAGTTTGCTTTCGCGTGGATTGCTTTGGGATCTGTCTTATTTGGCGCCTGGGCGTAAGTCGGTCAGCTTTTTGTATACATATCTATATGTATGCATTATTTTTGGGCTTTTACATTGATGTATTTTGGAACAAATTTCGGTAATTCTCTAGTATAAGGTAACAACCCCTAAAAAAGGTCCGGAAAAGTCGGGATTTTTTATTAAAAATTCTCATTTATATATACAGTGACGAACAAAAGTATTGGCACAGTGAATTTTTCGCCATATATGCAAAGGTTTTTATTCTAATTTATTTTCGATAATTTTTTATAAAAATATAGTTCATTCTACACGAGAAAACGTAATAATAAAAACTCTAAACTTTGTGTAAAACTCAGGAAAATTCATTAAATTTGCACACTAATTTGCAACATTTTATTCAGATTTTTTAGAAAAATTCTAAGTACGCAGTTTTATAGCCCATTCAAATTTAATATAACAAAGTGTAAGATTAAAGTTGCTAGGAAATCGCGTTGATTTTGGGCAATTTTTTTAGTGGAAGGTGTTGCTCATTTTCTCCATACAAAAAATAATTTTCGAATTACTTTGTATGGAAGAACTTGCGTGAAAAAAAATTACCAAAAACCAATGCTATTTTCTAGCGACTTCAAACTTGCTTTTTGTTATATTAAATTTGAATGGGCTATAAAACTGCGTACTTAGAATTTTTCTAAAAAATCTGAATAAATAGTTGCAAATTAGTGTGCAAATTTAATGAATTTTCCTGAGTTTTGCACAAAGTTTAGAGATTTTATTATTATGTTTTCTGGTGTAGAATGAACAATAATTTTATAAAAAATTATCGAAGATGAATTAGAATAAATAATTTTGCATATGTTGCGAAAAATTCACTGTGCCAATACTTCTGTTCGGCACTGTATATATTAAATGAAAGAAGATACCGAAAAGCATTGAACACTGCACACACCTAAGGAAAAGTGAATTCCCAACAAGCAAAATAAACTTAAAGAAAGTTTTTTTTAAGTTTTCAATTATAAACATTAAGCTTTCAAAACGTTGATTTTTTGTTTATAAAACGCTTGGAAGTAAGCGTAATATAATCGAAAAGGAACATTGGTTATAAGCGTAGAAATATAAACTTGTAATAAATGTTCAAAAGAAAGCTTTTTATAAGCGTAAAAGTGTAAACTTATAATAAAGGTTCAAAAAAAGTTTTTTTATTAGCGTATCAATATAAACTTACTAAAAATTTTCAAAAGAAAGCTTTTTATAAACATTTTTATAACCCTTTATTTAAAGATATTTCATTAAAAACTCATACATAGATTGCTTAACATCTAGAAACTAAACGAAATGCGAATTTTCGGCGGACTCATCTACAGTCGCGAAAATATAAATAGGGAATAGACATTTTAGCATACAAATTCACAATAACACATACAAATTAAGCATAAAAAAGTTAATTATTACATCTTGTTGCGTGCTTTCAATTACTTGCGGTTATTGGCAAATTGGAAAAGCGACATCGATGCAGCTATATATTCCGCTTCATCGCCGCCATTCTCATTGATGAACTTTTCTGAAAAAAATTTAATACATTTTTAATTGAATGTTAAACTAAGAAAGGATAAGGGGAACTCATCATTTGAAGACTCGAATGCTCCACCGATTAGCGCAGCGGGTCCTTGATTGGATTTTCTTGTTTTACCGCATTGGTTTTATTTAATTTTTTCTTTTAATAATATATTTAAAAAATCGTAAACACGTCACTTACGATTGAAAAAATTTTATATTTACTACTTCATGTCGTTGGCATTTACATTTCATTTATAAGTTTAAGTTATTTATAAACATTCGCTCTCAAAACTTATTAAAGGTTTATTTGAAAAAACTTTTAATAAGCTTAATATTAAAAATGCTTATTTAACGCTTATTATAGCAAACTTAATTTAAGTTATTTTTAAAAACGTTTACTGAAATGCTTGTTGGGTTATAACGAAATACTAATACAGTGGCAGCACTATAGCTATTTTGGAATCACAGTATAGTTCTATGGGGAAAGCTGTTGAATAATATTTTTACTATGGTGAGACAGTTTTGCCAATCTGCTGTGTGAAATGAAATATTTTTTGACAGCAGTAAATTTTTGATAACCGCAGAATTATTTGGAATAAAATATTACAAATTGAAGTGAAATGAATATTTTAAGAAAACATCTACCATCGTTGATTGCAATTCATCTATTTAAGCTTTTATTTAACGAAAAATTACACACATCAACAATCTTTGCGATTGTCCAAATTTTCTATGCATTTGTCAAAAATTTCACTAGCCTCATGAGCTACATAAATTTTATTCACCTCATAGTTGTCAAAAATTTACTCGACGCGAACTTTGTTACCGATTCACACGCTCTATATATACAGTAATAAAACTTTTTGAGTACTCCTCGGGGGTAAAATCTGATCAGGGTTGATAATGAGAAGGATCATGAATTTTGTTGATTCAGAGTTGTGTACAAAATTATTCTGGTATGAAAGGGAGCAAAAACCGTACTATGGCAGGGTGGCACAAGTCATGACTCTGTAATAGTGCCCGAAACTATTGCAAAAGTGTAAAAACATTGCAAATTTTTGTCTATTATTATAGATACTAGTATAGATTATCATAGTTCAGTGTATAATTTGTTATATTACACCGCACATGATAATGAACTGTTAAATGTTGAAAACGCTTGTAACTTGTAGATCACTCAAACTTGGGTGCGCTTTATGGACTGTCTGGTCGGATGTGCTGGCAACATATATGTAATACCCCTATATTGGCAGTAAGAGCTAGTACCGTCCGAAAACACTACAGTACAGATTTTATTTATTTTATTTATTTAATCAGCATATTTTGCAAAATAAATTTGCAAAATATAATGTCAGCACCGGACGTCTAGGTCATTGAGTGCCATTGTTGATGTCGCTTTTAGTTAGATTTGATTATTGAGGTGATGAATTTCTAATGCTTTTTCTATTACTTCGATGTTGCTATTGTTACAATCCAGGATGTTTTTAATGCTTTTATTAATCTTCGAGTTTGGGCATACTGTAAGTATGTGCTCTATCGTGAGTGTTGTTGCACAAAATGAGCAGTATCACAACATTATTTTTACAGTATCTCCCCATAACTTTTCATATGAAAAAATTTCTTATATGCATCCCACTCGATATCATTGAATTCCTCATTAGAACATGTAGTCCCTCTATTTTAGCGTATCAACAGTTCATATGGCTTCATACATATATGTAATACTCCTATATTGGCAGTAAGAGCTAGCTAGTACCGTCCGAAAACACTACAGTACAGATATATCAATAAACACGTACGAAAGAAAAGGAACACATACGTTTATAAATAAACATGTACACGACACATATACAAAAACGGCACTCAAGTACACAATACATTGACAAAAACGGTACTAGACTGTCTCGCTTTGATTTCGGAAGTTAGCTTACTGCCAATATAGAAGTATTACATATATGGCTGGCAATCATTGGGATCTGTATAACTATACTAACCTTGTTTATTTTAAATAAAGACTTAAATATATTCGGAAATTTAGAAATTGGCTTGATAAATAAACAAAATTTACGGTTTTCATAAATAATTTAATCTTATAATGGACTTTTTTAGTTTAAACTTCCATTTAAGAAAACTCCATTCAATGCTATAATTATGATTTGAGTTTTCCAGTCTATAAAACACAAGCGTTATTTATGTACCTAACTATTGATATTATTCTTCATTACGCATGAATATCAGCATACATTAAAGATGAATATTATACTTAGGCTGTGTGCGAGTTTACCTAAATTTTAGTACCTAAACTAATATTCCACTGGGAATTTCCGGCACTGCTACAATTTACGAAAACAGCTGCTAAAACTGTGCGAGTTCGTTCGACAACCTAAATTCTTTGTTTTGGAACTGTTGCTTTTAATAAATATATCTATAAAATGGATAATTTTGCGGTAGCTTTGGGACTATTTAACAATATAATAAATTTGCAAGAGAAAAGGAAAATGTTCCATCCTGGCATCTATAAAAGAATCCGTTTGCTCTTCTGAACTGCGAAATAATATACATCCATCGAATTACACATATACTTATCTGAATGCAAAAATCAAATANCAGATTGGCTCCAGTTTTCGAGATAACGATACTTGAACATTTGCTTCAATTTTAACTTGTTTGTAAATAAATCAGTTTTAGTGTTGTTTCTATAAAATGTTGAACATGACTATTTTTTATAGTGAAGGTTATTTATTTATTTATTTATTTTATTTATTTAATCAGCATATTTTGCAAAATAAATTTGCAAAATATAATGTCAGCACCGGACGTCTAGGTCATTGAGTGCCATTGTTGATGTCGCTTTTAGTTAGATTTGATTATTGAGGTGATGAATTTCTAATGCTTTTTCTATTACTTCGATGTTGCTATTGTTACAATCCAGGATGTTTTTAATGCTTTTATTAATCTTCGAGTTTGGGCATACTGTAAGTATGTGCTCTATCGTGAGTGTTGTTGCACAAAATGAGCAAGATGGTGGTTGAGTTCTGGTGAAGATGTGGGCAGTGTTAAAAAGGGCAGTTCCAGTCCGAAGCCTAGCTAATTTGATGCATTGACTACGTGATAGTTTTGTGTTGNTGAAGTGTTGCCGTGCGCGCAAAACGAACACGGTGCACACAACCCAAAAGTACTCCTAGGGACCAAATCGTGAAAAACTGCGAAAAGGTTTATTACTGTATATTCTGTATTTGGAATCTTGCGTTTCAGTTCGCAAAGATTGTCAAACCAAGTTAGCAACTTTGAAATAGAAAAATTAATTATCAAATGGGTACAAAGTCATGTAGGCATGAATTTCAACGAAAAGGCGGACATAGCCGCTAAAACAGCATTAGACTATGGCAGAAGTCTAACGATCGATCTAACACCTCAGGAAGCTATAAGGAAAATAGGACGTACCTTATGGGAGGAAACTATATTATAGATCAAAGCATTACATTAGCATTACAGCCACAGCACGAAAACCTTGGTTTATGACCGATAAATATAGGCTTAAATATGGACCTTACCATATCAAACTCATCAACAGACTAATGACGGGGTACACATACAATAACTCCTTTTTACAACTTATGCATAGCCACATCTCAAACATGTGTAATAGTTGTTATCATGATAAAAAAATATGAAGGTAGAACCGCTGAGAGGAATTTTTCAAATTCTTTACGTTTGCAAGCAATTTAATAATAAAATTTTACACACAAACTCACACACACATTCTCATTTTCATTCTCAAACAACAATAACTTCCCANAAACATGTGTAATAGTTGTTATCATGATAAAAAAATATGAAGGTAGAACCGCTGAGAGGAATTTTTCAAATTCTTTACGTTTGCAAGCAATTTAATAATAAAATTTTACACACAAACTCACACACACATTCTCATTTTCATTCTCAAACAACAATAACTTCCCAGCAAACATTTGGAGTCATAAATGAGTCTTTAAGGAGTCCCATTTCGGAGCCTTTGTGCTCATAATGAGCTCATTTAAGAGTCCGAAATGAGGATGTTTCCCTTCCTGCGAAGGTCGACCTATATGAGCTTAAATTCATACATCAAATGAGCCTCAATATGAGTCATATTGGACTCTTATTGGCGTCATATACGGCTCATTTTGAACTCTTTTTGAAGCTCTTAAATGACTTATTGGCCTCATAAAGGCCTACTTTCGGAGTCTCATTGTATGCTGTTCTGTGACTCTTATTGGCTTTATTCTTCAACTCAAATACTGTTGCATATTTATATACATACCTCTGCGCATACACATGTATATGTACATATGTATATTGCAGCATACATGTAATAGCAGTTGCTGCAGCTAAATTTTGTTTATTTTTCCTTCCTAATTATTTTTCATATCTGTATAAACAAGTTTAGATATAAATTTCTAGTCGTTATGGCACAAAGTGCTGCCTCATAACTTGGATCATATATGACTCCTAAAAGATTCATATAAGAGTAAAAAAATTTTTGTTTTTGAAACTCATATTTCTTACCTACCTAGGACTCCTTTCCGACTCATATATTCTGAGCGCTCAGAATATGTTTGCGGGGTTTGAACAATTCCTTTTTTTTTTACTCTCAATTTTATACGATTTTAAAATGTTGGCAAACTTCAAAAAAAAAAAAATGGCCGACGCATTGAGAGAACGGTTTTACCTTACTATGCTTTTGTCATGGTTGTAATTTCATAGAAACACCAAATCATGCAATGTTTGAATGCTCCAAATACAGGCAACCGAGAAACGACTTTCACATTTTTAACAAATTCGATAACATTGAGGAAGTTCTAACGACAAAAAACACACAATGGCTGAATTTCTTTATTCATTCTGAACATTTGGAATAAACTTTTCTGTTTATTTATTCTTTAGAACGTTCCTGATGATATGTTGACGTATATTTCAAACGCATTCTGTTTATTCCGGCTGTGAAATGGGATTATCCGGAATGTATAAAGAAATGCAGCCAATATTATCAAGAGCTGATATCTTTCATTTACAAAGCCAACCTTGACAAAGCGCTTTAAAGCCTGACATTATGTACATATATCAAAGGGGGGAGGGGAAAATAATAATAATAATAAGGAAAAAAGAAAGGGTAGAAATGTACACATATACATGTGCAAACAGAATTAAACATTAAAAAACAAATACAGTACAAAAACTGCAATCTAAAGACTGAACACCTACAATAAATTATAAGGAAGCAACTAGATCCATTGTAATTATCGATTAGACACAATTACATAAGTACTTATATATGTAGCTCAAAGCACACGCTCATGTAATCATACAACACACTAAACCACACAATATCATTTTACTNTAAAACAAATACAGTACAAAAACTGCAATCTAAAGACTGAACACCTACAATAAATTAACTATAAGGAAGCAACTAGATCCATTGTAATTATCGATTAGACACAATTACATAAGTACTTATATATGTAGCTCAAAGCACACGCTCATGTAATCATACAACACACTAAACCACACAATATCATTTTACTTAAGATCAACATTCAGAACAACGTTACCTATTTAAATAGTACAGATATGCGGAGTACTAGTCGTGACTTAGAACAGGCTGCGCCTATAAAATCTATGTAATTAATGTAAATATCGTTTACACTCATATATACATACATATGCCAAAAGTCTTATGTCCTAACAACATTAACATTTAAGACATCAGAAACATACATAAATGTACATATACAATTCATATCTTAAATTTATCTATTGAAATCGATTATAAATGCACAAGAACTGATACCACTTTTTCCGCCAACGACAACCTCCACCCTACTACAACTGCAAAGGACATTGAAATACTTCGCTTATCCACATAAGGCACATCGATTTTGTACAACTCAACAACACGTTAATCTGGCACTGTAAGGGCATAATCAAGCCCTGCCATCAGCTCCTTCGTAAAGAAGGAAATCAAAGGCCCAAAAAAAAAAAAAAAGATTGTCAACTTTTTAGTAACAAAATAATCTATCTTAGGTTGATAAAACTATGTGTTTGTTTAATAATAAAGATAATTATATGTGGGAATGCGACCCTGACATAATGCGACCCTGACACTTAACGAANATAATTATATGTGGGAATGCGACCCTGACATAATGCGACCCTGACATAATGCGA
>NW_016157476.1:8191-27961 GCF_001687245.7 Rhagoletis zephyria
CTATACTATTATAAGTCTCAAATATGTACTAATTAAAGTGTTTTCAAACAACATATATATTTTAATAGTGTTTAAAAAGTAAGAACAGGTGATTTAGTGATTTTTTGTCGGGGTAATTGCCCATACAAAACAACGAAATTTAACAAAAGTTTTTTGTTTATAACCTTTAAATGGTTAATAATATAAACCCTCTCCTTGTGGATTGTTAATAGGGAACCGAAACGCGTCGTTTGGTACCACTCCCGACTCTTCCGGACCTTTTTTTAGCGATTCTTACCCTATACTAGAGAATTACCCAAATTTCCGTCATCCCTTGCCAAATTTGGTTTGGAGACAAACCGGTTTCGGCGTTGTGCCATTTTCAGTGTAATTTTTCGTTCGAAACTCGTTCCAAAATACATCGTACACCCACCCTGTCGGAAACAACAACAACCAAAAAGAAAATTTTATGCATTGATTATATCTAGTTGCATGCCGACAATCCGTGAAACTAACAAGCGTATATGCGACAAAGTACTACATCCTACTGAAGAGGAGATTGATAGGAAATACTTGTTTAATTTGCCAAAGCCCCTTCCACGAAGAGAGATACAAAAACGGATTGATGAGGAAAAGGAATTGATGTCAACAAGATAAATGATAAAATTTAATTTTAATGGATCGCGAAATACGTAAAGCGAATTTAAAAAAGCTCCGTTTATCCGGTATAAAGCATATTGGAAAAAGCGGTGAACAAAATTTACGGTAATATACACATGTACATATAGATCTACTAAACATGTGATTTTGTCCATAAAGTGCAATTGTAAATAAATATTTTATAATAGTAACCTCATAAACATAACATTTTATTTTTAAGGAAAACTCGATCGGTGCATCCGACCATATCAAAATATTTTACCACTCCGATTTCAAATGAGTTAAAACACACATTATCTTATAAAGAGATGAACAATGATTGCGTCAATAAATTAAGTACTGCGGATGAAACATCTTGTAGTAAGGTATACAATTCTGAAGAGGTCATTAACCCGAAAAGCAGGAAGCGTATTAATCTAACTGACTTTGTTCTTAAAGAGAGCAAAAATGTGGAAAAAGGTGGAGAGATTTTCAAATTTAATAATAAAGACGCCGTTGAAATACCACAAAAGAAGGTTAAGAAACCAAAAAAACTGCCATATTCAAAAAAGTCGGCAAAGTTCTCGATATTACGAGGTGCCAACCAAAAGGATATTAAGACTTCTCTTCTGCGGAGTGAACATGCATTCACAGAAATTGCTTCACAACATTGTAGAGTAGATAGCTTTAGTACAGATGAAATAGTTCTTGCATTGGCTTTATCAAAATCAGAAATAGAAAACAGTGGTCCAATTTGTTTGGATCCTGGAGAAAGCGATGCTGATCTGGATGACCATGACGAGCTAAAAAATATTCCGAAAATACTCCAAGAATATGGATTCCGTACAAATTCCTTGGAAGGTAGGTATTTAAACAAAATTTTATGGAACTACAAACTAGACAGTCAAACAAATATTGCTTAGGAATTAAATTAAAAAGCACTTATAATTTTTACGGTAACACCTGAATGTAAAATTACGTTTCAGTAGCACAAATAGCAAGGCTGTGTGTTCACTGAAAGACAAAACTCTATTCTCTAAAAGCTATTCCAATGTACTCCTTTGGTAATCAAATCAAATCAGTCTGCGTATTATATTTTCTTCGCTGCTCTACTTGCGGACACAAAGATTTAAATTGTCTAGAAGTAGGTCGGTGTTATGTAGACAATGTTTGGTTTGGCAAACACGTTCGCTGGTTTGGGAAAATTTTACTAAAAGGGGGCAAAAAAATAAAAAAAAAATAGGGAAAGTTGTAGAAGGTGAAATGTCACCTTATATGGCAACATTATCAGAGTGCAACATTTTATGGACAGAGCACGCAATATGCATGTGAAAATGCTGAGAAAAGAACACGAAACCTGACAGCCCTGGCGCAGGGCGGAATAAATGGAACATTTCGAGAAAAGAAAATGCTATAAAAATGTAGTTGAAGTTGCAAAGGTCAGAGATTTGTTCTCAATACAAACTTGATCGATTTTATCACAAAAAAGTGGGTTGTTGTTGTGTTGCAGCGGCTACAACAACCCCGCCCAGATCGGTTAATATCTCAGTCGTTGTCGTCAAGCTCCACTAACGGAAGCCCCAGGAAGTGTGCAACCTCAATGGGGTCGGTCCACAGGGACAAAGGCGTTAGTGTTGTCGGGTTTTCCGGGCATACGAAGAGATGTTGTAGAAGGTGAGGGTATTCGGACTCTAATAGCGTTTTCTTTTCTCTAAAAAAATTCCACTTTATATGGCAACATTATCAAAGTGCAACATTTTAAAGAAAGAGCACGCAAATGCATGTGAAAATGCTGAGAAAAGTACACGAAACTTGACGGCCCTGGCGTAGGGCGGAGTAAATGCAACATTATTTGGAGAAAAGAAAATGCTATAAAAATGAAGAGCCCGCCCGACATTTCTTATAATTTTTAAGTAATTTGCTGTTGAAGTTGCATAGGCCAGAGATTTGTTCTCAATACTGTAAAGGAGTCGTTGTGAGCAAGCGAAGCGAGGGAGACGTATCTTGTATCGGTCGCTGGCGAGAGTACATACACACAATCAACCATCAAATACATACTTATATTCTATTAATCTTTAATAAATAAATGTTGGAATTGAATTTAATTACATTCGAGTTTATTCCTAACAAGTCAGAAGTGAAATTCACTGACGCCTACAAAAGTTAAAGAAAAGAAAGAGCGGAGAATTTGTGAGATATAGAATTAAAGTGCAAACGAACGCAGAAATCTAACGTGACCGCAAAAATTGCATACATATCTTTTGTACTACAGTGCAGTCAGAGCGCAACACGGCGAACAGCAATCGTGAAAGAGACGAGAGCAACCGAACGTTAGAATTCAAATCAAAGCAAATGGGATAATTTTTTTTGCTGAAGGAGAGCAGCGGCCATCCATCCAAACGCAACGACACCAAAAGTTAATAGCAACGAGCCAATACGACTAAATAACGAGCAACTTTAGGTTAAAGTGACAGCGCAACGTACATATGTATATGCGCACACGACGGTGACTGGAAGTCAAGCAACGACACAACGATCATTAAAAACCAAAACGAAGCGTATGGTAACGAAGAGGCACGTAAATACAACGTTTATTGGAAGCAGAACAACGATTCAACGAACACGGCAGTGATAGCGCAACGTATATACATTAGACTGCATCACTCCCTATACAAAAGAAATCGGTACTATTTTTCCATTGGAATTATAAAATCTATTATATTTTAAGACGTCCACTGGACCGATTTGAAAATACCTCCAAAAATGGAGTTTTTTATGAATAAAAATAGTTTTTTAAAGATTTTTTTTTGGAAAAACCCCCTCAAATGACAAAACGGTTTTAGCTTTAAATATTTGCATAGAAATATTAAAAAAAGAAAAAAAAATTTTGAACGGAATCGTAATGATGAGATTTTTTTCAAAGATTGGTATAGGAAAAACTTGAATAACTGAACCTAAACTCTTCCGATTTAGACTTAAGAGGTGTCATTGGAAAGGTATTTTCTCACCCTTTTTATTTCTTTGCTAATAAACTCATTCAAAGGATGGAAGAGAAAGGTAGGATGACCGAACGTCACTCAAAGTTGAATTAAGATGTGTTGGTATTCGAAAAAACAAGATGGGACACGAATGACGTGTTTTTGGCCAGAAATAAAAACAGTGTGAAAATACCTTTCTACTGAGATCCCATAAGTCTAAATCAGAATAGTTTTGGCCCGGTTATTCAAGTTTTTCGTAAACCAATCTTTGAAAAAAGTAAAAAAGCAGCATCAAAAATCTCATTTTTGCGATTCCGTTGAAAAGATTGTCAAATATTTTTATGCAGATTTTTTAAGCCTAATCTAATTTGTCATCTGAAGGGACTTTTTTCAAAAAGTTTTTTAAGAAACTATTTTTATTCATAAAAAACTTCATTTTTGGACGTATTTTCAAATCGGTCCAGCTCGCTTAAATCTTAATATTTTTCCGAAATATTTTGGTGGATGTCTTAAAATATAATAAATTTTGTAATCTCGGCGGAAAAACCGCTACTTTTTTTGGTGATGGAGTCTAATATACATACATCTGCTCTACACAACGTTTACTGGAAGTCAAGCAGATATACAACAATCGTTCAAAAGCAAGTCGCAACGAACGGCAACGAAGAGGCATGTAAATACAACGTTTATTGGAAGGACAACAACGATTCAACGAACAAAACAGGGATAGCAACAATAAGGAGCATTTTTGTAAAGTCAAAAGCAACGAAGCAGAGACGCAGACAAACAACGTTCAACATAGGAGAAGTACAACTAAAACGCGTAACGCAAGGTTTTGGCTTCAGGGATACTAGTCGGTAGCGGAGCAGGGAAAAACTTGGCAGAAAATTCGAGAAGAATAGCAACGCGGATACACGACATTGGGAAAAAAGAGGAATAAGAAACATTTTTGGGCAGTTCAACGATTGCGGACGGACAGGAAATTGGAGTGTCGTCGATTAAATAAGAAAAGCGTGGAATGCATTTTATTAATTGAATATTAAAAGAGAATTTAATACAGCATGATAAAATTAGTGTATCTTTAAGGGTCAGCCAGCTTAATCAACTGCTGCAGAACAGCAACGTTGCGATGACGGGCACGAAGACCCATAAGGTAGCAAAGTTGCAGGAAATTTTGGGCAGCGACGAGATTGATCCGGCAGAGTTAGAGGAGGAAGGTAACGATTTCCCAGCACAAATGAATGGACTTAAGGAGGCCATGGCCACGTTGGCTACAGCCATCAGCACCTTGAATACTACGCGTACACTAGATCGTACCGACAAACAAGCGTAGCAGAGCAATGAGGGTTTAGCACAAGCACCGACGGTTCCAGTGGGGAATTTGACTAATGAGCAACAAACAGCAACGCGTGTAACGATGTCAATACAAGACATGGTAGGGGTCATGCCGGATTTTGATCCCATCAAGGACCTTACCTCAGCACAGCAGTTTGTTATCCGAATTGAGCAGTTGCGTTGAGCGTACGGCTGGCCAGAAGATTTGGTTATCGTAACAATGCAGCACAAACTGAAGGGTGTAGCCAAACGATGGTTGGATTCGCTAGCTGTTTTTAGCAGTTGGGAGCAATTCGTAGATGCTTTTCAAAGAGATTTTCCGGTCAAGTGCAACGCAGCTGAAACGCACAAAGCACTATTAAGACGCAAACGTAAGAATGGGGAAGATTACGTTGAATACTTTTACACAATGCTAACGATGGAGCATCAAGGCAACCTTGACGATAATTCTATAATTTCCCATATCATTAGCGGTCTCAATGATGTGGCATTGACAAGAAATTTAGCGACTATGAATTTTGCTTCGTGCAGTGAGTTACTAGTGGCTTTAAAGAATTTGACTGCGATTACGGGGGCTACAGTGACAGCTCCACTTCACAATCAGCAGCAGGTTAAAATAGAAGGCAAGGACAGTAGTAAGTCAACGGGGCCTAGGTGCTTTAATTGCAATGAGTACGGGCACATAGCAAAGAAATGCCCGCGACCACAATGTAAGCAACGGTGTACAGTGTGTTCCAAGGTGGGCCATGACTCGAAAAGCTGTAGCAACAAGCCTACTGTGGTGAAGATAATGGAACAAGTCGAAAATGTTGAAGCGCCTCCGGTAATAAAAACTGTGGTGTTGAATGGGAAGAGTTTTGAAGCGTTCATAGACACAGGTAGCGTGAGTTCATTGATCAGGACAAAGGCAGCAGAAGGTATGAATAGTATCGAAACTTACAAACGATTCATCGGGTTCGGAGGGTCAGAAGTTCAGGTTACGCGCAAAGTAGATGTAAGCGCACTTATAGATGGCAAGTCACTTCCCATCACACTATATATTGTAAACGACAACATGCTACCTTCCAATATATTATTGGGTCGCGANGGGTTACGTGCAAAGTAGATGTAAGCGCACTTATAGATGGCAAGTCACTTCCCATCACACTATATATTGTAAACGACAACATGCTACCTTCCAATATATTATTGGGTCGCGATGTTTTACAGAACAGTGAGAACCGCATGGTAATTGATGGCGGCGTACTTAGTGTAGATGAAGTTGGTAGTAAGGAATTCAACATTCTCGCCAGCTTAGACAAGGAGCAGCGCGAAAAGTTACTAAGTCTTCTAGACACCTACCGATCAAGTTTCGCAGAGGATATCAGCCACCTGGGAATATGCAAGGATGCTGAGATGAGTATCGAAGTGATCACCACGAAGCCTATCGTTGGCGAGCGGTACCAGGTACCATTTTCTCAACGTCCGATATTATCAGATATTTTAAAAAACTTATCAGATAACGACATAATAAGACCAAGTGACTCTCCTCATGCTGCATCGGTTTTATTAGTCNCTAAGTCTTCTAGACACCTACCGATCAAGTTTCGCAGAGGATATCAGCCACCTGGGAATATGCAAGGATGCTGAGATGAGTATCGAAGTGATCACCACGAAGCCTATCGTTGGCGAGCGGTACCAGGTACCATTTTCTCAACGTCCGATATTATCAGATATTTTAAAAAACTTATCAGATAACGACATAATAAGACCAAGTGACTCTCCTCAGGCTGCATCGGTTTTATTAGTCGAGAAGTCAAACGGTGAGAATCGGATGTGCGTTAACTACCGGGCACTGAACGAGGTCACCGTAAAGAAAAATTATATAATGCCCATAGTTGAGGAACAGTTGTCGCGACTGGCTGGTAATAGGTTTTTCTCGACAGTAGATATGACCTCGGGATATTACCAGATCCCGCTAGAGGAGAAGTCGAAAGCATACACCGCATTCCTGACGCACGAAGGCCTGTTCGAGCATAATGTGATGCCGTTTGGGCTGGTGAATGCTCCTATGGTGTTTCAAGAAACGATTATCAATATCATCAAGCGGCTTCCAAACCGGAACATGATTTTAAATTATGTAGATGAGGTGATCATCGCTACGAAGGATGAGTCGGAAGGACGAGAGGTGCTGCGTGAGTTCCTGGGGGCTATTAAGTAAGCTAATTTGACGCTTCGACCATCAAGGTGCACATTTTTGGCGAAAACCGTAAACTTCTTGGGCCATACGATCGACAGCGATGGAATTCGACCAGGACCCGAGAAAAAGCAGGGCATATGCGAGGTTCCCACACCGAGTTCACCAACGATGGTTCGTCTGTTCCTGGGCCTTACTGGGTTCTTCCGCAAGTTTGTGCCCAGCTACAGCGTGATCGATCTACCTCTTTCGGCGCTACTAAAGAAAAACAACGTTCGAGTAGGGATCTCTTCAAGCGACGGCTTTTCGTATCCACGAAGCCAGTGTTAACGTTATTTGATCCTAGACGAGATCACGAGGTCCATGGGTGTGTCTGCAGTTATGTTACAATACGAAGCAGGTGGATACAAGCCAGTGTTTTACTTCAGTAGAAAGTGTAGCGAAGCTGAACAAAAGTATGCTAGCCATGAATTGGAGGTGCTAGCAATTGTGGAGGCTTTGCAGAGATTTCGCACGTATCTATTGGGGCGACCATTCAAGGTCGTGACCGACTGCAACGCAGTCGCAACAACAAAAGCCACAACACCATTGCCGTATTGCTCGTTGGTGGTTGAAGCTACAGGAGTTTGATTTCACATGTCAACACCGACCAGGGTCAAATATGACGCATGTAGATGGGATGAGCCGAGCACCTGTTCTACCACCAGGTAAAGTAGAGACGGTGGCAGATCTTGTTTTTCAGGTGTATGAAAGGGGCGATGACTGGCTAGGCTCGATGCAGTGGCAAGATGAACGACTCAGGGGAGTCATCAGTGGTCTGCATAGTGGTGAAAAGAAGAAGCTGGACGAACTCAAACACTATTGTCTACAAAAAGGGCGATTATACCGAGATATCGACGGTTATAAGCAGCTGGTTGTGCCGAGAGCAGTAAGGTGGCGCAACAAAAAGTCATACCATGACGACGCAGGGCACTTCGCTCTTGAAAAGACACTTCAACGACTTCAGGAACATTTCTGGTTTCCCCGGTTGCGAAGGTACGTTAAGTCCTACATTGAAGCGTGCCCTGAGTGTTGCCTTAACAAAGCAAAAGGGGGTCAACCAGAAGGCCAACTCCATGTGTCAGATGAGATAATGCTGATTCCGTTCCGTTCTCTGCATCTGGACAATCTAGGACCTGTTCCCTAAAACAAAAAGGGAAATATGCATATACTAGTAGTAGTGTGCATTCAGCAAGTACTCCATCCTGAAGGCTGTGCGTAGCACTAAAATGACACCAGTGGTCAATGCGCTAGGAGAGTGACAACAGATCGAGGTACAGCGTTCACTTCAGCTGAGTTTTCCCGATTCATCACAGAGAATGGCATTCAGCATGTGAAGGTAGCGGTCAGAACCCCACGTGCAAATGGACAGGCTGAGCCTGTTAATAAGACGGTGCAAACGCGACAACTGGATTTAGTCCAAACCAGTTAGTGTTCAACTTCAGCGCACGTGACGTTTCCACTAACCGATTAATACAAGCCATCGACGGTGAGGTCAGCAATCCAGAGGTCGTAGCGTACCGACGTCAAGAGGCACTCGAAGCAACAATGAAAGCAAAGCAGGTATGGAAAGAGCGATGTGATAAGCGACACGAGACTGCGCGGCAGTACGAGGTAGGTGATCTGTTCGTGACTGAGTACGTGCCAACGACAACAGGCACATCCCACAAGCTGGATCCGTTGTTCAAGAGTCCGTAAATTGTAACCAAAGTACTTTCGCATGACAGATATTTGATCGAAGACCTGCCTGAGGTACCTAAGGGCCATCGTCGCTATTCTGGTGTGTTAGCTAGTGACGGATTGAAACCATGGTGTGCTCTTGGTCCAGAAGCCGAGGAGGTCTACAGCGAGGAAGAGTCGTCACCCAGTGACGATAAGTCAGGAGAGGCCGAGCTGTAAAGGAGTCGTTGCTAGCTAGCGAAGCGAGGGAGACGTATCTTGTATCGGTCGCTGGCGAGAGTACATACACCCATTTAACCATCAAATACATACTTATATTCGATTAATCTTTAATAAATAAATGTTGGAATTGAATTTAATTACATTCGAGTTTATTCCTGACAATACAAACTTGATCGATTTTATCATAAAAAAGTGCCCAGATCGGTTAATATCTCAGTGGTTGTCGTCAAGCTCCACTAACGGAAGCCCCAGGAAGCGTGCAACCTCAATGGGGTCGGTCCATAGGGACAAAGGCGTTAGTGTTGTCGGGTTTTCCGGGCTTACGAAGAGATGTTTCGAGTCGTGGGGTGCCTCCGCATGCCGGACACTCATTTGGTACATTTGCGTCTAATCTGTTCAGGTATGAGTTTAACCTGCTGCAGTTGCCAGAGCGAAGTTGGGGTATTGTAGTTCTGGTCTCCCGAGGCAGATGAAGCTCCGTCTCGTCGACGTCCGGTGGTTGTATGCCTAGAAAGGCATTAACAGGTCTGTAGTCTACATAACTCGAGACTGACTCCCTGTGAATGCCGTTCTGGGCCTGTCGATATGCTGACGGGTCCAGAGGCTGCTTAATGAACCTCTGGACTTCGTCCGTCAGTTCGTAGAGATGCCTCCTGACGTGCCTGTGCGAGGGTGCTTCTCCAAGCAGTTTATTTGGGTGACCACGTCTGTGGCTCCCAACCAGAAACTGTTTGCAGAGCATTGTGTTATGCTCCTTACCAGGGAGCGTTTTCGCCTCGTCGTGCAAATGGCATTCTGGCGACATCAGAAGGCATCCAGTCGCTGTCCTAAGTGCAGTGTTTTGAGTCGTCTGTAGCTTCATCCACTGCGTCCTACTAGTCCCCGGCGACCACACTGGTGCTGCGTAATTTAAAACCGGCCGGCCTATTGCCATGTATGTTGTCAGCAACGATTCTTTGTCTTTGCCCCAAGTACTGCCGGCTAGCGACTTGAGGACTTTGTTGCGGCTCTGTACTTTGTTGACAATAGCGGTTGTGTTGGGCCCTCAGCCCACTCATTTGGGAACTTCGCACACACGTACCAAAAAAAAACCACTCGCTTACCCCAAATCCTCCTTGATAAAATCCGCTGCTGTGGTTGCCGACACCAGTAATTATGCCCTCGTGGCAGATTGGCCACGCAAAGAGCTTTGCTGCTGCAATCGATGAAATCACGGAAATTTCTATTCCGTACAAATGTACACAAATTCACGCCCGTCAACTACTTGCGGTTTAAAAAATGGAGAAAACTTGGATGCTGGTTGTCAATATTAATTAATATCTTTATTTAAAAGATCAGGAAAAAGCTTTACACTACCGAAAGGTTTGAAGTCGTTTCAATTTTTTTTTACTATGTGAACTGCCTTTCGCAGATTCCTTTTCTGGCCAGGATCTTTTGTTTAGTCCTTACGCTGCCAGGTTTATAATTCTTATATATGTATTTTCCTCATTGCAACTATTTACGGCATGTATAAAAACACCTTGGTCAAAACTTGTATCATTGAATCATGACATATGCCATAAGATGACATATCCATCAGGGTTGATTTTTCTCGTTCTTGTTTCTTATTTGTGATTTATCGTCGAGTAAACGTAGTAATGGAATCCTCATCAGGTTGGGGTGATAGGTTTACATGATTGAAATGAAACATACAAAATATTTTCCAAACTATACTCAAAATTATTTCAATTATAAAATTAGAAGGTGTATAAATTCATAGTTTACATTTTTCCTTATTAACTTTTCAAAAATTTAATTAGTCATAAGCTACATATTGTAATCACCGGGCACTGCCTTATGGGAACCCACGCTGCCAGGATGGGNTAATAATAATTGTAATCACCGGGCACTGCCTTATGGGAACCCACGCTGCCAGGATGGGTCTGCAGCCAAACGACTACTGTCGTAGCTGCCGCGATGAGGAGGAGATCGAGAGCGTGGAGCACTACCTGTGCCACTGTCCCGCCTTGGCAAGAGCCCGTCGACGCTCGCTCCTTCGCTATTCTTTCGAGTGTCTGGCTGAACTGGACTCGGCCAGTATCTACGATTTTGTGCGCTTTATCAGAGCTACAAATTGGTTTAATTTCTGAGGTATGAGGAGGGACGTATGAGTCTCAAATATGGTATCACAATGGGCCCATGGAGGCCTAAGTGTGCCCTTTCCTGCGCGGATGAGGGCAGCCAGGATAACCTAACCTAACCTAACCTACATATTGTAATAATATTAGAATTTAAATTTTTTTTCCTTTTTTTAAAGACATTTTTTTAATTTTGCTTCAGTAATGAATTTTGACAATTCTTTAAAATATACTATATTATTAGTTTTAAACAGGTCATTTAGGTTACTGAATTTCTTAAAAATTTCAAACTTGTTCCTGAAAGCATTTAATGCGGTACATTCAAATATAATATGATGAGGGGTTTCATAGGCTCCGCACCTGCCACAGTTACTTGAAATATTCTGCTTAAATTTTTGTAAATATGATTTATTGTACGTATACCCAACAATCAGTCTATCCCAGTGGGAATTAGGAGCACGTAATAATACCTTATTAGCAACTTAAGGCTCTGTTATGCATACTTGGCATTGCATGCACTGCTATACCATTTTTACGTAGAAATCAAAAACCAACAGACTTTTACGTATGTAATGCTGTGCGTTGGGTAACCGCTTACACGCGAAGCTCATTTAACAGATTCCTTATGTGACAACTCTCAAGCAATGCCAAGTATGCATAACNCTTATGTTTTTGAAAACTTACTCATGTGCAGATTCTATCCAAAATGTGCTTAAACTCTACATATGCACAACCATAACTTGAATTAATGGTCTGACTATTTTGTAAACTAGTTCTTAAACCCGGATTCAGGAACCACTGTTTAATTAATTCCTTAGCAGTTAACCACAGCGCTCTGATGAGAGGCGGAAGTTCGCAAGCAAGTGCATATCTCGCATATGTTGGAGTATTAGGTGGAACCCCCAAACATCGCCTTAACGTATCATTTACAATCGTTTGTATCTGCCTTTCATAACCTTTAGGAACATCAGCAAATGAAGTATACGCAAATTCAACTTTTGACCTTACAAATGTCTTAAAAATATTTATTGCAATTTTAGGCGTCAGCCCCGCTTTAATAGTGGAGAGTTGGGTAATTAAGTTTTTGGCTTTAATTGTATTTTTTTTAACATTAACTATATGTTTTTTAATAGTACCATTTGCGCTGATCACTCTGCCCTACCATTTTATACAGTAAACTTGTTCAATACTACATTCAAGAACGCTCATATCAAACTTTTTGTTTTTGTTTGAACGCATATACATAAACTTTGTTTTGTCCAGGTTTAATTGTAAATTTATATCACTGCATCTTGCTTGCATTTCCAAAATTTTCTGTTTTAAATTAACCAACGCACTATACTCTTTTCTGTCATGACTTACAGAGCTGGGTAAATGCAATTACATTACAATTACAATTACATTCCTCAGTAATTGTAATTAGGATTCAATTCCTTTATTTCACTGCAAAGGAATCGATTAATTTTTCAATTCCTTGAAGTAATTTCAAATGGAATTGTTTTTTTCTTTAATTCCATTACAAGGAATTTCATATTGTAATTGGAATAAATTACGTGCTAGTAATGTAATTTCTTTTATTTCAATTCCTTTGAAAGGAATTGAAAATGTAATTTTTTTTCCAATTCCTTTGAAAGGAATTGAAAATGTAATTGATTTTTTTTCCAATTCCATTCCTCAAAGTAATTTAAAAAGTAATCGAAAAATTTATAAAAAAAAAATTTTTACTGTTGAATTGCAATAGCTTTGTTAAATTTCCTGCTAGTATTTCATACAAAAAATTATTGCACTTTCACTTAACCCTTGCAAACTTGTTTATTTATCCATCGATTTTCATCGGTAGTAGTGTTTTAACCCGCAAAACAAGCAGAGTTTGGCTAGTCTATACTAATATATATTTTGAAAGGCGTTTTTTTCTGTTCGCAAAGCTCGAGAAAGGCCGTACCGATTTTTTTGAAATTTCGGAATCTACTGCAGACTTTCCAAGGATGGTTATAGCTAAAAAAAGTTTCGATATAGAAAGGGGGCGTGGCACCTCCCATACAAACCGAATTTTTCAAACTGCATATATTTGTGGTAGAGGACTAGAACTGGGTATGGTGATATCTATATACATATATAAGACCAATTCCATACTCATGGAGAAAAATTTGCATGGTTGGAGAATGGCGTGTGGCACCTCCCATATAAACCGAACTTTTCATATTGCATATTTCTGGAAGTGTTCATGGTAGACTGTAAGCCTTTTTAAAACTCTTTAGTTTGACACCCACATGCCAACATTGCATTTACTTTATCAATTTAACTGAGTTACAATTTCCAAATAGGTGGCAGCCCCCTCAAAAATATTTCCAACAGTTATCTTTCTCAAACCTTTTTAATTTGATACCCATATTGTAATATTTTATTTATTTTATCAATGTAATTTAGTTAAATTTTCAAACAGATGGCAACCCTCCTCAAACATATTTTCGGCAGTAAGCCTTCTTAAAACTCTTTAGTTTGACACCCACATGGCAATATTTAATTTTTTTTAACAATTTGACTGAGTTTAAATTTTCAAATAGGAGGCCACCCTCGTCAAAAATACTTCCAGCAGTTATCTTTCTTAAACCTCTTTAACTTAATACCCATATTGTAATAATTCATTGATTTTAAATTAATTAAATTTTAAAATAGGTGGCAACCCACCAAATTTTTGCGATATCATTGGTTCTGGTATTATACCGAATAATAAAAAAAATATTATTCAAATCGGTTCAGCCGTTCTCGGGTTTTGATGACCGTGACATACGAACACAACATTTTTATATATATATAGATATACATAGAAGATGTCCAATGTGTGCTTTCGATTTTAATCTTTGACCACAACAAAAATTCCACATTGTATATTCGTGAATGAACTTTCAGTTTCTCGATTACTTTTACAATTCCTTTGAGTAATTGGAAAAACTAAAGTACTCTTGCAATTCCAGGTAATGGAATTGAAAAAAAATCAATTACATTTTCAATTCCTTTCAAAGGAATTGGGAAAAAAAATTACATTACTAGCACGTAATTTATTCCAATTACAATATGAAATTCCTTGTAATGGAATTAAAGAAAAACCCAATTACATTTGAAATTACTTCAAGGAATTGAAAAAGTAATCGATTCCTTTGCTGTGGACTGAAGGAATTGATTCCTAATTACAATTCCTTGTAATCTGTAATTGGGAGTAATTTAATTCCTAAAGGAATCATTACGACCCAGCTCTGATGACTTATTATCGCGATGTCATCCGCAAACTGAAAAATGTACGTATTACTATCCCTGATATTATGCAGTTTGGCCGTGTATATATTAAACAATATGGGCGATAAACAACTCCCTTGCGGTAGCCCATTTGTTAGTATCCTACGCGAAAAAAGATTATATACCCAATCAGCAATTTTTTTAGTTTATCCTATAATCTATTAACAAATTATATAATATTATTAAGTCTACACAATTGAAGGCATCAGATATGTCTAAAACACATATAAAAACTCATTTTTCAATTTTAAATCTGCCACTGTATGTAACCTCATTTGTGCACATCGTAGCCGATCTTAATTTTCTATACGCAAAGCTTTTATTGGGAATTATTTCATTTTCTTCCAAAAATTCTACCAACTCACTCTTGACTATCAAATTAATTGACAATAACCGACAGTAATGAAATTGGCCTGAAATTTTTAATATCTTCCAAGTTTTTATTAGCTTTTGGGATCGGTACCACTCTTATAAATCTCCGTTCCTCCCTCACACAGTTTCTGTTAAAATGCTCCATTAAGGAGTCAAAAAACTGCCTTTTCGTTTCTATCGGTAACTGTTTGATCATAGCAAAAGTCACCATATCTTACCCCCCTGCAGTAGATTTTTTTTTACTTATAAGCTTTTCAAATTTTTCAGAATTAAATTCTATGGCAGGATTTTGCATCTGACTACCCATTAAGTTGACCATTTCATCCGTTTCCTGAACCTGTTCTTTTAACATCTTTAAATATTTCTCGCTATCTTCCATTGACCATTCTTCAGTACCCACATCCTTACTACTGTTTAGATTCTTTATAAATTTCCACGCTTCTGTAGAATTGGGATTTTTATTTAACATCTCAATTCTCTTTGAGAAACTTTATTTTTTTGCCTCTTTAACCGCCAACTTCCAACTCTCTTTAGCTACAACTGCTACCTCCAAATCTTCAATCCTACCAGTTTGATTTGCCTTTTTTCTTTTAGCTATTAATAATCTATAAAGTTTTTCTAAATCCTTGTTCCACCACATCTTGGGTGTGTATTTCACCGTATTTAGATCTATAGTAGCCCCTGCTTTAACCTCCTTCATATTTTCCTAAAATTTTTTCCATATTTTCGAAGCTTACATTTCCCAAGTTCTTTTTCAACTTGTTCTTGCAAATAAACATATTTGGTAACTTACTGTTATTAATTTCCAACACAATCGGCCGATGATTGCTACCCCCCACATATGCTTGTAAACACTGAAAACCTATATGCTCATTTGAATTTGTAAAAGCCAAATCCAAGATGGAGTCTGTATTATTTTGAATACAATCAAAAGTCGCTGTCCCATCATTAATGCACCTAAAGTTTGAATTATCCGTTAATCTAGGGAGTACATTTCCTTTTGGTGTATTCACATTGTCACCCCAAATATTCGCCCTAGCATTAAAATCTCCTAATAAAAGTACGTTGATATATTTATGTAAAAAACAAAGCAGTCGTGTCATTTCTGTCTCAAAGACCCTTGTGTTGATACTCGGTGGAAAATATGCAGAGCCCTATACCATACCATGGTTGAAAAAATGAACATAACTTTGGTTCGCCATAGGCTTTGAATATACAACTGTAACACCCTTATTGTGTCATCTTGTATTCCTAACTTTCTAGTAATGCGTTCATTAATGTTACTTCCAAACAGTCCATCCAGAAGTCTTACAATTGGATCTTCTTGATCTATACCAAACTTTGTTATCAGCATTTTCAAAACCTTCTCAATTTCACTTACTTTAGTCCAATTTGGCTATTCATAGCACGGTTCTACTACTGCCTTCTCTTTAAACACCCTATTTCTTCTTTGTTCAGATTTTGCCATGTAACTATACACCACCACATAAAATGCACTTATTTTCCTCTTTGCATTCTCTATCACAACCCTCTTTTTTCCCACATAGTATACATCTCTTCTTGGATTTGCACCCCAACCTAGTATGTCCGCACAGTTATAACACTGCCTTATTTTAGGTATATAGTGGTTAACTTTGAAATTCACAAAAAAATATCAATTTTCTCCGGAAGCTCATTCCCTTCAAAACTTATTTTGACCGAATAAGTCGGGTTAAACTTCTCCTTATCAATCAAGTCCCTCCTCATAATCCTCGACACAGAAGTAATCTTACAGTCCGATGTAATGTTGTTAAGTATCTCCTCATCCTGGAATCCTAATGGTACATTTCTAACCACTCCAACTGTCTCAACAAATTTTCTTGGTATAAATGCCTTTATATTATTCTTTTTCAAGTTTTCATTCACCACACATAAATTTGCATTAAAATACGTATCAAAGACAATTTTATAGAGTGACCTTCCAATTCCTTTAATGTTCTTTATAACAATTACATCAAGATTTCTTATTTTTTCCCACAAAAATAAACCATTCTTCAATCTTTCATTGTTAATTAAAGCACATTCTAAGGTATCTATTAGTACACGAAACTCCCCACTGTGTTCCTGTTTAGTTCTATTTCTTTTTGCCACCTATCTCATCTTGTATTTGATTTTGTGTTTGATCTAGTTTTAACATTAATAAAGAAGAAGAATAAAAAATTGTTAAATGCTTTACCCCTTACCGTTGGTGCGGGGAAGTAGTGTTATTTGAGTGTCTTTACGATTCTGATCTGTTTATTAAATATTTCTTCTTTATATACAATTTTCATACTTTGTTTCCTAATTAATTGTATATGTACATATGTGTGTATGTATATTTACAAAACATAAAATAAGAAACCAGTGCATTGGTTCTTATGGTATTTTAGTTGTGTGCCTCTGCTACATCTTTGCATGTTGAGTATATTAATAGGCATTGTTTTTCTGTTTGTAGCACCATAAGGGTTGCTTTGCAGCACTGACATTTTAATGTTTCCCGTATGCGCTGCATTTGATATTTTTAAAACTGATAAGGATTAACCGATTCAATATTTTGTTGTTTCTCGCGAACGTTCCTTACATTTAATTACCTACTTTTGTGCGTCGAATGCACTTGACATTCTTATCGTATGTTTTTGTTTGGATACATACATATGAATGTATATATGGTAATGTAAGCGTACAAATTATATTTTCTTCTATTTATATTTTCTTCAGTGGACTGTATTTTAGTTTTGGTGCACGAACACAATTTTTATCTTTCCTTTGTATACTCAAGGATTAGAAATGTTTATTACAATTTTAAGTTTGAGTATTTTTAAGACCCAGGCATATATGTATGTTTATCAAAGATGTTTGAACATATTGCCGAGGGCAAAAAAGTGATTATTTATGTACTGTATACATATATTTTTTAAAGTTCTTGCTATATTTAATATTATTACTCAGACGGATATGTATCCATGTTCAAAGATATTTGAACATACTGCCAAGGGCTAAAAAGTGGTAATGTTTTTTCATATTAATATTTATTTTTTACTTGCAAAATATTTATTTAAAATATGTTGCAGACAGGAAATCCAATCCAATTTACCCCAGGAGTTCCTCCACGACGTGTTAATTTCTTCCTCTTACGCCAAATCTCAGGAAACTCGCCTTGCATTTTTGGCCGTTTATGATGTTTGTCCCACATTTTGCCAGAAGGTGGGCTTGCCGGGGACCTAGGAGTTTGCCATTTAACTGCATCAATGGTGTTATTACCCGTTGTGTGATCGATATTTTGTATCCCATCATTACCGCTACCTCCGCGATGACTACGCGTTGTACTGGTACCAGAATGTTTGATACTAGAATTTGTATCAGGTTTGCTAGTCTCTGAGTTATTTAAATTTGCTGCTGTTTTGGGTGTAGATTTTACTGAATGCTGCTCAACGTTGCCTTTATTTTGAACTTCCTTGTCTGGAGATTGATTCAGTACATTTTTTCTAGTAGATTGAGTGTTGTGTGCTCGTATATTACATCCACCGTTAAGCACAAGGTCAGTGATTTCATTATAATTTGCATCGACCTCGTGGACTTCCTCGCCTTCTTCATCATCATTGATTTCGCTTTCGTCGCCACAATCTTCTCCTGCATTATCCTCTGTTGCATCTTCATACCAGCTCTGCACGCAAATATCTACTTCCTGCATTAGTTTGATGTGATAATTGCTTTCTACGTACTGCTGCTTCAAACATGTGTTTTCTTGTTGTGTCACCGTTTTTTCGGCAGCGACCATCACTACTTTGTCCCACATTTTGCCAAAATGAGGACCTGCCGGGGGACAAACGAATTCTTGCATGGCATCTTTATACATTTTCACCGTGTCAGCTACTCTGACACTTTTGGTGCACGATGCACTAATTTCTGGCAAGACCCATTCTTTGGCATCCGCCTCTATTTTATTATTAGAAGTGCAAACTGTCCCCTCTGCGTTTTTGTTATTAATTTCTTGAGCTAATTTCTTTATTATTAGCATTTCGCTCTCGCAAGCAGAACGCTTAGGATAACATTCGAAAAAAAATCTTTAATTATGTCAAACTTCAGCTTGTTATATGTGTTGTAGAGTTCATTGAGAGAATCGTAAACCTTTCCAAGGATTTCCAGAAACACTCCCGGTTCTTCCTCGGCAATTTCTTCTCTGGTCCATTTTGCCGGTTTCCAAAATCGATCTATTTGTGACAAAATTTTTCTTTCCAGATTATTGGGCTTTCCAGCTTCACCAGATTCTGCCATCGTTTTTTTCATTAAATGATTTAATCAATTGTATATTGTTTTTTCTTCTCCAAAAGAGCCGTTGGAAGTAATTGGTTTGGTCGCCTTGTTGACCTGGCTGTGCCTCGACTCACAGCCGATGTTTGCTCTTTTGGATTACAATAAATCGATTATGCGCAAAGTTTCGTGCTTCAACGACTTACAATATGCCTATACAATTGATGGGGCTTCTTTAATTTAATTGTGCCTATACAATCTATAGGGCTTTTTTTTATTGTTCCTATACAAATTCAGGGCTTTTGTGTTGTGTAATTACAGGGCTTTTTTTATTTTGCCTGTACAATCACAGGCGTAAAACTTCGCGTGCGCTGGGTTTGAGTCCCGCCACGTTAAAACCCCGCCCAATAAAAAATTCCAACAAGCCTCGGATGAGACCTCCTTTTTCTGATGACGACCACGGCAAACGTATAAAGGACTATGATTTAAGGGTATGCACCTGGAATATCCGGACCCTTAATGGGGAAGGTGCCTCTGCCCGGCTGGTTGATGTCCTCGGGAAGACAAAGGCTGACATCACCGCCATCCANACAGGGCTTTTTTTATTTTGCCTGTACAATCACAGGCGTAAAACTTCGCGTGCGCTGGGTTTGAGTCCCGCCACGTTAAA
>NW_016157476.1:28061-89188 GCF_001687245.7 Rhagoletis zephyria
ACATATGAATTTATATATGTAAATGTAAGCGTACAAATTATATTTTCTTATATTTATATTTTCTTCAGTGGATTTTAGTTTTGGTGCAAGTGCACAATTTTTATCTTTCCTTTGTATGCTCAAGGATTAGAAATGTTTATTACAATTTTAAGTTTGAGTATTTTTAAGACCCAGGCATATATGTATGTTTGTATGTATTCACACATGTTCAAAGATGTTTGAACATATTGCCGAGGGCAAAAAAGTGATTATTTATGTCACAGTACATATACATATATTTTTAAAAGTTCTTGCTATATTTAATATTATTACTCAGACAGATATGTATCCATGTTCAAAGATATTTTTACTTCAAACACCTATCACCCCGTCTTCTCACGCCGATCCGTCTTCACGTGATTCCGTTCTCCTCTAATGTATCGCCAATTATCCGAAAAAATCAGTTCAGCAACTCCACTTAGCTACAAATACTGCGCCAAAGATTCGCCAAAAATCCAGAAAGTATTATTTCCTTTTTATTTTCCAAATTAAATAGACCGAAAAAAGAAGCTGCAGATTTCCACGTCCATAGGCCTCAAGCTCAAAAGAAGAAGTGAAGTCGTTTCTATAATTGAATTTTCATTCGTTTTTTCACTCGGGTTATGTACCTGTGGAACGTATGTTCCATCAGGGCTACCAACATTACGACGGCGCTGAATAGTGCGTCCGTATTGTTAGCGATGCCATTACATCACCCTCCTTGAGGAAAGATTTTTGCAAGGTGATCAGGCTTGCAAGAATCGTTCGATTCAAGGGCAATGCAAAATTGATAGGGAGGAACGAGGTATTTATTAATAATATTGTAAGTATGTATGTTTCCTTCCCCTTTTAACTCGTTCGTCCATATCAACTTTCGGCTGTAATAAAGAGTTCAAAACGTATGTTAAATAATTTACAACATTATTATATCTACTTAGCTAATTGCGTTAATTTAAAATATCAATTTTATATTAAAGAATATACACAAGTATGAGTTAAATAATTTTTTATTTTTTTTTTGATTTTCCAATCGTATAAAATATATGAATTTGTAAATTTGTAAATCTGAATTTACTTAACTATTTGTATAAAAAATAATACATACTCATTTTTTTGCTTAATTTGATGTTTGCTTTTTTTTGACTATTATATTAAATTAATGCCGTATAAAAATACTTTTGTCTACGGTTTATTAGGCCAAAATTTGAAGGTATACATACATCTAAATATACTTTATTTCTGAGTATTATTCATTCCAAATAAAAATTTTTGTTTCAAAACACATTTACATGATAATTCATGAGTTATTTCGCATTGTTGTACACATGTACATATTTTAACTAATTACTCAGAGTAATTTTAACAATAATAATAGTTTGTATATATATCTTGTGTGACGTGACTGATTCATTTTGGATCAAAGTTGTATGTTACTTGTATTTTTTAAATAAATTCATTAAAAATAGATTATGTGAATATTTGAATGCGGTTTTTGTGAACCGTTTTTAATTTATTTTTGGTTTTGTCGAAAACCGTAACATTAACACCATCTACTTCTTGTACAACGTGTGGCCCTTGATATATACTTTCATGTTTGACTCTGGGCTCTTTTTGTATTAGAACTAGATCATGTTCTTTTATTTGTACTGGACGAGAGGGTCTATCGTATAATTCCTTACTACGCGCTTTGTGTTTATTGACTAATTCTTTGGCTATTGCATGTGATTTTTGCATACGGTATTTAACCTCTTTCGCATAGTTTTCGATGTTATATATTGGGTCTATATTTCCGGTTCGCAATTCGTGTGGTAAAGTTGCTTTTTTGCCAAAAACTAGTTCGAAAGGAATAAATTGGGTCTCAAAAACAGTATTAGGCGTTGTATTATGTAAAAACGTGAAAAATTTCAAATAAGTGTCCCAGTCAGAAAATGTTTCGCTCAGATAAGCGCGTAAATATTCGTTAAAAACTCGATGGTTGCGTTCAATCGTTCCAACGGTTTCGTGGTGGTGTGCTGTTGAAAAGTTATGGTTTATATTTAAAAGTTTTGTAATTTCTTAAAAATGTCATTCTTATATTCGGTTCCTAAATCAGTCCTAATAGAATTCATTGTGCCATATATTAATATGTAGCTTTCAAAAATAGCTGAAGCCACAGTTTTGGCACTTTTGTCTGGTATCGTGATAGTTACTAAATATTTTGTTAGATCGCAGATTATGGTGACAGCGAACTTGTTACCATATCGCGTTTCTGGCAAAGGGCCTATTGTGTCAATAATTACTTCTTCGAAAGATTGACTAGGTGTTGGCGTTAACACCAGATTTTCTTTGTTTTTAGGTTTTACTTTGTTTAGTAAACATTTCTTGCAACTTTGTACGAATTTTGATATGTCTCGGGTCATATTTTTCCAGAAGTATTTAGTAAGAACTTTTGCATAGAGTCTTTTGAGTCCGCAATGTCCTCCACTTATTGAGTCGTTATGGTAGATTGTCATAAGTTGGAGTTTTTTTCTTCGTCAGTTACTGTTTCGACAGGATCTGTTAATATAATATGTAATAAGTTGAAAATTTTATTTCCGCGATTTTTTAAGCTAGCAATTGTGAAACGACGGATAAATTCATCGCCTTTTGGCCATTCATTCTTCTTAATTTTGCGTTTGCTGGCTTCAATCTCAAGCCTCGGAAGTAAATCATCGAAACTCATTATTTCGTTAGCAAAGACATAATGAAGTAACTCGAGTTTTTTATGCTTAATATGTGCACAAATTTATCATAAACGTTTAATGTCTCCTGATTTTCATCATCTTTTTTATCTGTATTTTGTATAATTTCGTTTTCTCGTCTAGTCATTGATCTCGTCTGTACCGCCAAAATACTTTTCGTCCATTCCCTCATTTCCTCTATCGTTATACGTGAGAGTGCGTCTACGCCAACATTTAATTTCCCTTTAATATACTCAATAGTAAAATTGTACTCTGCTAGTTCTAACCTTATTCTTGAAAGTTTTGAAGAGGGGTCTTTCATATTTAACAGGTATACTAATGGTCTGTGGTCTGATACTTGTGGTCTTTTACTAAAAAATGCGTTCCATAAATGTATGGTCGAAATTGTTTAATGGCAAAATAAATTGCTAAAAGTTCTAATCCAATAATTGGTTTTTTCTGTTCTCCATTGTTAAATGCCTTTGAAGCAAAACATATTGGTAAATCGTAACCTTGCTGTCCTTGGCTAAGTATAGCGCCACACCCTGTTTTGAAGCATCAACGCAGCAGCAACGCTTGAAAAGCTTCATCACATTTCTCTTCCCGAACGAATTCTACTCTTTTCCTACTTAATTTGTTCAAAGGTGCTGCCAGAGTTGCAAAATTGGGGATAAACCTTCGGTAATAGTTTGCAAATGCGACAAAACGTCGTACTACATCTTTGTCAGGAGGTTTAGTATACTTTTTAATTGCAACTATTTTTGAATCGTCTGGCAGCAGACCTTTTGCTGAGCATTTGTGCCCTAAAAACGTTACTTCGGGCCTGAGAAAATTACATTTTTTTGGGTTTAGCTTTAAATTGAAATTTCGACAAGTTTCGAAAACCTCCGCTAAATTTTTAATGTGATGTGCTTCACTACAGCCTATGACAATAATGTCATCTACACATAAAAATGCTACGTTTGCTATACGGGTGCTATACTTAAACCGAATGGCAATACTTTCCATCGATATGCTTCACGGTCTGTGCTAAAATAAGTTATATCACGTGAATCCTCATGTAAGGGGATTTGGTAAAATCCAGAAAAAGATCTTAAGTAGAAAAATATTTAGCTCTGCCAAGATTGTCTAAAATATCGTCAACTCGTGCAAGAGGGAATTTTTCCACAATAGGTTTTTTGTTGACTGCGCGGAAATCAACGAACATACGATATGCTTTTTTACCATTGGTAGATTTTTTAGGAACCAAAATTAGAGGACTATTGTAATTGGAATAACTTCCTTCAATTAAATCGTTATCTAGTAATTTATTAACTTGACGAGTTATCTCTTCACGTTGAGAGTATGGTAGACGATAGTTTTTTACATATACCGGGTCAGTGTCAGTCAACCTAAGTTTCTGTTCATAAAAATTGCTTAACGTCATTTTGTCATTGTCCAGAGCGAAAATGTCGGCATATTTTATGCAAAGGTCAAGTAATTTGCTGTTAGCTTCTGTAGGGATTTGGTTTTTCAAAATATTTGTTAATTCGTTCGTTCGGGAGTCTTCAGTCTTGATCTTATAAATTGAATAAACATAATAGTCAGAAAGTTTTTCAGTCCGAATATTTACATTCTTTACATGTTTCATGTTATCTGTGGTATTTATGATTTTGATAATTGGGTTACTGCTATTAACTATGCATCTTCCTGTGAATACACCATGTTCAACTTCCTGCGATTCTACAAAAAGTGGATCCGGCGAATTGCCAAAATTGAAAATTCGATAAACTTCGCATCTGGGTGGTATGATATAAGTGTCGCTTTCGGTTTCGTGTAGCATTGGTATCGCGACTTTTTCATTGCCGACGCAGAAGGATATACGATTGCTTGCATAGCTAATAACGCATTTGTTACTTTTCAGAAAATCTTTACCCAGTATACCATCAGATGGTATGTNATCTTATAAATTGAATAAACATAATAGTCAGAAAGTTTTTCAGTCCGAATATTTACATTCTTTACATGTTTCATGTTATCTGTGGTATTTATGATTTTGATAATTGGGTTACTGCTATTAACTATGCATCTTCCTGTGAATACACCATGTTCAACTTCCTGCGATTCTACAAAAAGTGGATCCGGCGAATTGCCAAAATTGAAAATTCGATAAACTTCGCATCTGGGTGGTATGATATAAGTGTCGCTTTCGGTTTCGTGTAGCATTGGTATCGCGACTTTTTCATTGCCGACGCAGAAGGATATACGATTGCTTGCATAGCTAATAACGCATTTGTTACTTTTCAGAAAATCTTTACCCAGTATACCATCAGATGGTATGTTACAATCGTCGTTTACTACATGAAAAGTATGTTTAATGTAAAAATCAGTAAAAGTCAAGTTTACGGTAATCGTACCTAACGTAGAAACAGTATTAGAAGTGACACCGGTAATCTTTATATCGGTTGTGTTTATCAATGCTAGAGTTTTTTATTCGAGAAATATCGGCTTGCGTGTCGACTAAAAACGTACAAAATTTGTTCGACCCATTAATTTTAAATTCGATAAAGTCGGAGTAATTTAAATTTAAGCAATAAATGCCCTTTGTAGAAAAAGATTCATCTAATTGTCCAATTCTTCCGACCTCAGTGTTCGCTCCTGAGTGGCGTGGTCGTTTAAAGCGCGCTCATTAGCATTATTGCGTGAATTTGGACGTCTATTACTATTATTGTTGCTGTTATTGTTTCGAGTGTTGTTGTTTGATGACAGATTACTATTATTGTTGAAATTGTTACCGTTATACCCTGAACCGTTATTTTTGTACCTATTGTTATTACCGTTGCTATTGTACCTATTGATATTCGAACTGTTTTGCCTGAAATTATTATTGTTGTACCTATTAAAATTGTGACCTCTGAAACTACCTCTAAAAATATTTGGCCTATTTACTCGGGATCGAAACGCTAACACTTGACGCTCTTTCACTTTATTATTTTGTTCGACTATCATTTTTGCCACTACGTCTTTTGAATCACTGAAGGTAGTTGATAAAATTGATTTGACCAAGTCCGACCGAGTACAAACGTTAACTGTTTGCTCGACTGCCATTTCATGGGCCTTAGATTGTGTCGTACCTTCAATGATCAAAGAACGCTATAATGCATCCGAAAGCTCCTCGACACGCTTAGCAAATTCCGTATAATTGTTATTTGTGACATGTAAAGATGCAATTTTCCCAGCTACAACTTTCCGAGTTGTCTGGCTTTATTCTATTTCTCAATGCATCTTTGATTTAACGAACTGAATTAACTTCGGTTGGAATTGCTTCACGTGCCTTGCCTTCGAGCTTCGATTTCAAAAATGATTTAAAAGTTGTATTTAAATTTTCGTCTGCAAAATCTTCAATTAAATTAATTTTATCGATAAATGATCCAAGTGCTAGCGGATCGCCATTGTAATTTGATGATGATAATGATTGAGGCACAAAGACTAATAAAGGATTTCTTCTGTTCAGGGGTATCCATGTCTAAAAATTCTTGAAAAATTGTCGAAATATTTGGCGAACTGGTAGCAGTTCTTTAAATGATGGAAGTGGAGTACTTCTTTTAAGACTGAATTGTACCGAAACTTCTGACTTGGCGTCACTAATCTCTTCTTCTGACTCAGAGCCAGCTAAGTCTGATTGGCGAATTAGCGATAACCTATCCGGTGGAATCCTAACGCGAGAATTCAGTTTAGTAAAGCACTTTGCTAACTGTTCCTTACAACGGGCTAACTTAACTTGAACTTCCTTGAGATTACAGGTATGGGCCGAACTATTGCCAATAACTAGTAGGAAAATATTATTGTAAGCTGTGATAAGCGAATATTTGTATTCGTTTAATTTTTTCGCATTCGTAGAAAACGGTCTATTTTATAAAAAGTCGCTTAGTAATCTTCTCAAAATCTGCTTTATATGCTTTGAATTGTATATCGAAAGAAGTGGAAGCCCAAACTTACAAAACAAGATATCGCTCACCATGTTCAAATAAAAATGTCAAAAAGAAATCGAATTGTGAAAAGTACTTATGTTTTTCTCAGTAGGTCATCGGCTGAAAATTTGCATGCAAAAGTAGGGAATATTGGGTTCTATTCACATGCAATTGCAAAGATTTTAAATTTGTTTAAAAATTTTGTATTTACAAAGTCATGGTCGTATCCAAAAAATGTTGCACACGTACATCGGTATATGGTACAATAGTTATGTTGTATGTAATGTAATGTATAGGAAAATGAAATTGAGATAGTCGTTAAAAATTTGGCAAAAACCGTATTAAGTCACTTATATCTAGGTGGATACATTAATCACTTTAGTTATAAAACAGTTTAAGCTTGAAAATTTCAAATTGTTTGAGAAGATATTTTGCGATTAAGGAAATCAGGAAAAAATAAAAATTTGCCTTTGGGTATATCACCTCATTTAATTCAAGTTAGCATTATGAATATGTATAAAAAGAGATGTATTAATCACATCTTGCAATATTTATTAAAATTATTGAATAATGAAATGAATTTGAAAAAGGGGTTGAATCCCTCACGTCACTTGCAGCTAAATAATGAAAATGAAGTCGAAAAAATGGGTTTAATCCCTCGAATTACTTAAAGCCTAATATTAAAAATGAAGTTAAAAATGGGTTTAATACCGTAAATCACTTAAATGTAAATAATGGATGAAGTTGAAAAATGGGTTTAATCCCCTGAATCTCTTATAGCTAAATAATGAAAAATGAATTTGAAAATGGCTTTAATGCCTTGAATCACTTAAAAGTTAAATATTGAATTTGGGAAAATATGGCTTTAATGCCTTGGTTCGCTTCAAGTTACATAAATAATGAAAATGGAGTTGGAAAATGGCTTTAATGCCTTGAATCACTTAAAGCTAAAAAATAACGCTCTAAGTTTTTGATTACCAAAACCAACTTTATTCCTTTCTTTTCTCTTTTAAACAGTATTCTCCTTAAAGTTAGCTGCGGTTTTCCCCTTCTTCGTCATGTCCAATTTACACAGGGTTGTATTCATACATAAAATATTTCAAAGGTATTAATTGCTTTTACAGCTCGACCATCCTGACATTTTGATCGACTCGATCAACTGTCGATAGCTTAAACTAATTATTATTATTTGTTGAACAGATTTTCAGTGCAACAGTGCAACATGAAAAACAGTTGGTCACGCAGCTCTAGCTTCAAAGGCCATCGGCTGTCCTTGAGTTTATAATGCGGCTATAAGTGGATGATTGTTAGATTAGCCTTAATAGGTCTACTGATTTTATATATTTATATATTGCTTGCATGTTGATTTTGGAGGGTTCTTTCAGTAGATTAAGAGGATCCGTGGGTCCTAAGATCTCCTGACGGCGTGCGGATCTGTGTGTACTTCACAGAATGGACAGTTGTTAGGAAGAGTGCGTTTTAAAAGATGCTGGTGTGTGATGATAGTATGGCCGAGACGGAGGCGGGTATATGGTTTAAGGATGCACAGCGGTATGTCCGCCTCGTAGGTTGGTTTACTTCTGCCGGGTTTGATGGCCGAGTAGTGGTGACTGTAATTACTCCAGCTATTAACTAGTGATATGCGTCTTAGTTTCGCGATTTCAGACAGAATGGCTTTACTAGATATACAGTAATGCATGAAGCAGGGTGTTCTGGCGACGTTTTTTGCTGCGCGGTCTGCGAGTTTATTGCCTGGAATTCCTGCATGACCGGGTATCCACATCAGTTTGATTTTGTTGGGCGATTTCATAAGAATTTTACGGATGTGTGTTAGCTCAGTTTCGACGTTTGGCGGTGTCTCGATGGCGTTAACGTATGAACGGCTGTCTGTGCATATGATGAATTTGCCTTTATTATGGTGGGCATGCTTTGTTGCTTCAAGTACAGCTACCTTCTCTGCTGTGAACACTGAACTGAAGTTGTGAAGGAGACCGTTTTTATCAGATGTCCGCATTGCGAAGTGACTGCGTCTTCGACCCATCGGTGTATATGAAAGACCATCCGAGCTTAGAATAATTTCTTTTTTCCATAGCAAAGAGTGATATGTATTGCTCCTTCGGAGTATCCGCTTTACGTAGTTGGAGAGTTTTGATGATTGGTGAAATTTTGTTAATGTGCCATTGTGGGTGCGTTTCCGATTCTGTTCGCTTTCCTTTCACTGGTATTCCTAGCTGTTTTGCAAATCCCAAACTACGAGCTATGGCTGGCGTTATCCTAGGATTTCGTTTCTTCCGTTAGGCATTTTTGACATCATCAGAGAGGATAGTGTTGGAGGTATATAACAGCTTTGGGAGAAGACGTCGGGTGTTATCAATTTTCCTATCTAGTATCGTAGGTAAGCCGGTTTCAGCGTATAGGTTTCTTAGTGGAGTTATTGGAAATGCTCGAATTGACCTGCGTATAGCGGCATGATGCGGTGTGGAGATCTTCTTTATTGTAGATGCTGCGCCGATGGCATAGATTGGCAAGGCGTAGTCAATCTTCGATAAGATCAGCGCTTTGGTCCCGTTTAAGAGGGTGGATGAATGCATCAGGCTTTTTTTTGATGACAGATATTTGATGATGTTTAAACTGCTAATCAAACGATCTCTTAAGTGAAGGTAGTGCGACTTGAAGCCATACTTGGAGTCGATGATCAGGCCCAGAACTTTGAGTTCTTGCACAGAGTTAATGTTGCTGTAGACAGTAGGTATGGGAGAACAGAAGTGTTTTCTACAAACATGTAGGAATTTCGTTTTTGCATAGGATATTGTTGTACCAGAGGAAAGGGACCAGGTGGTTAGTTTTGATAATATGTCTTCGAAAAGTAATTTTACGTCATTTGAGTTAGCAGTCTTTGTAAAAAAAATAACGTCGTCAGCGTAGCGTTGGCATTCTATTCTACCCGGATTATTTGTAAGTGTGACGATTTCATCGAAAGCTGTTATAAATAGAAAAGCGGACAAGGGTGATCCTTGTGGGGTTCCGTTGTTTAGAGGGACTGTTGAGAAGAGGTGTCCATTGACTTTGACTCTGCATTTTCTGTTTAAGAGAAAATCTTTAATGACTTTTTTAATTTTAGGGCCTATTTTCCATTTGTCTAATTGCCTTAGGATAACATGGATACCTATGTGGTCAAAAGCTTTTTGAAAATCAATCGCTAGTATGGACACGTGGTTTTTAGCTGAGAGCGCATTCGAAATGTAATAGTCAAGATGAAGCAGTGCGTCGATAGTGCCATGTCCTTTTTTGTATGCTACCTGGTTTGGGCTTATGAGTCTGTTGTTTTTCGCGTACCACATCAGGCGGTTAACAATGATTTTTTCGAAAAGTTTTCCTAAGCATGGAAGAAGAGAGATGGGCCTATAACTATTTGGGTCATCAGATGGCTTATTCGGCTTGAGGATCGGGATGATACACGAAGTTTTCCATTGCTGAGGGAGGGACCCGGTTTCTAGCATTAAATTGTGCAAATCGAGTAATCTTTGTTTCAGTCGCGTAGGTAGCTTTTTTATGATTGGGTACGTGATCTTATCGAACCCGGGAGTTGTGCCTTTTAGATTAGAAAGTGCATATTCTAACTCGATGAGGCAGATTTTGGAATCGATTTTCTTGGCATCGTGGGATAGCGGAAGGGTAATTGCAGGTTCGTTTTGAAGTCGATTGGCTTTGCTCTCACGGAAGTATATAGGGAAATTCGTATTAGAGGAAGAAGCTGAAAGGAAAGCAGCGAAATGGTTTGCGATGTCTTTGGGAATTGTTAACGGGCCGTTCTGCGTATCAATGAAGGGGATGTGGGACTGGTTCGGGGCACCGGTCAGCAACTTAATGTCATTCCATATTTTGCTAGTGCTTGTAGTAGGGTTTATGTTTGCCGTAAATTCCTCAAACTTGCTCTTCTTAGCTAATTTTGCAGTTCTTTTGAATGAAGCGTTGGCTTGTTTGTAAGCGAGTAGGTTTGGCATTGATCGGCAGCGTTTGAAATTGTGCCCCGCATTTTGTTTTTTTCGCGAAGAGAACATAAATTGGCGTTCCTCCAGGGGACCGTCTTTTTTTGGTAATGCGGCTTAGCCTGGGGGATATCAAAGTTTGCTGCAGTGCGAATAATTGTGGCTAGTTTTAATGATTCCTGATATACATTATTTAAGGGAGTAGAGTTTAGTGTAAGTTGGTTGCAATAAGTGGTGAACTTCGCCCAGTCCGCTTGGTCCGTTTTGAATTTACTGCTAGGTTTGTATTGGGGTTGTGCATTTACTGAATTAAGTTGCGTAAGGATCGGGTAATGATCGCTATCATTTAAAAAATCTAGTGTACGCCAGGTGCACTGCGGAGAAAGAGTCGCAGAGCAGAGAGTGAGGTCAATGCTGGTGAAAGTGGAGAACGTTGAAAAGTGCGTAGGAGTGCCGTCGTTTAGGCAAACCAGATTGGAAGACATTAGCATGTCTTCAACAGTTCGGCCCCTTCAATTGGTGTGATTGGAACCCCAAATAGTGCTCCATGCATTTAAGTCGCCTCCTATTATGCACTTGCTGCTACCCTGTGTAATTAGTCGGTTTAGGTCTAGTACTGAGAAGTCTTGCGTTGGGGGAATGTAGATTGACATTACCACTAGTTTTTCTGGGGACGCTATTTCAATTGCGACAGAGGAAATGCAGGATTGTGTATTATCGTTCTTTTTACTAGAACGGCGGTTCCCTGTTTCTTTGTGGTGATGTGGGGTAAGTTGTGGAAGTATCCGCTGTAATTTTTGGGAGTAAATGTAGCATAATTGTGTGGAATATAGATTTCATTTAGTAGGAGAATAGAGGGTGAAAATTCTTTAAGTATAAGTTCAAGTTGGTGGTAGTTGTTTGTATATCCGTTTATGTTCCACTATATAATGGAAATCATTGTGTTAATTTTGTTAGTATTTTTTGGGTGTTTTAAATATTATCTTTAGAATTGTTGGGTAGTGTGGATTTGAAAGTTTCGGGAGTGATGATCTTGAAAACTCGTGTATAATTGATTGCAAGGTGTCATTTCGATGTTGCTGAGTGTAGGGGATACACTTGGTGGTGTTCGGATCGTGGGAGATGCTGGTGCAATGTGACTGATACGATTTAGTGATTTTGACTTCTGTGCTGCTTTTGTTGAATTTGTTGCTGAGTTATTACCGTTTTTGAGCGATGTTGTTTGACTGCTTTTTGCTGATTCTTTTCGGTTTGGAGAGTTTAGTTTTTGTATGTGTGTAGTTGTACTAATACTTGCGTTTAGACTGCGTTTATACACGGAAACTTTTGTCGACGCAATTTTTCACATTCCCTTTTGGTGTTGCTCATTTCATTTACACACGACGATTTTTGTGTATGCAATTGTTGTTGTCAGCTGTGAATCGCTAACTCAATTTACACAGACGAATGAGAGCACAAAGCGTGTTGCCCGAGCACGAGCAACTCGGTGACCCTCTCCTTTCCTCGTCACGCTCTCTCCTACAAACGTCGAGTTGCGGCAACAAAAATCGCCGTGTGTAAATGAGCACTTAGTTGTTGTGGTTTTTTGCTTGAGTCGGATGATTTGTTGTTTTGGTTTGTTGTTTGTTGTGTCAATATAGTACCTTTGCTTTGAATGCCGTTAGGTATTGGTTTGGCTGTAGTAGAGCCGGCTACGATTTTTGCTATTGTTAGAGATGGTTGTCTACGGTATGGTTGAATGTTGTATGCAGTGGGGTTGCTATTATAAATGGTCCTCGCTTGTCGAGCGGTGCATCGTCGATCGATTTGTAGCTTATTAACTGACTTATGTTTGAGGAATGTAGGGCATGTCGAATCAAATGATGTGTGTGTATCGTTGTCACAGTTAACACAATAGTTTCTTACGCAAGTTTCATGAGGAGGGATCAGTGCGCACGTTCTACACAACTCTACGTCCCTACATCACTTCTTCGTATGGCCCAGTTTCTGGCAGTTGTTGCATCGCATGGTATTAGGAATGTGCTCTTCAATTTTGACCCTTTCCCAGCCAAGCTTGAGGTATTCGGGTCGTCGAATGAGATCGAATGTAACAATTGCGGCTCCTGTTGGTATCAAGTTACTGTCAACTTTCTTCATGATTTTTTTTAACGTGGGTCACCTTTTGAGATGCGAGTTCTTGTGTTAGCTCTTCTTCTGAAATGTCGATTATGTTTTTGGAGTAGAATCTTCCCTGGATAGAGTTTAGGTTGGCATGGGGTGTTATTTTCACTGGAACGCAGTCGACATAGTTGGCTTTCAGGAAACTCTGTGCTGCTTTCAATTTAGAAGTTTTTAGCAGAAGGTCTCCAGACTTTAATGGGGTGACATCTATGTAGTCGGGAGATATAGCGTTTATACCTTTTTCTATTTGGAATACATGATAGGAAGCTATTGATCGAATTTGCTGCGCAGTTTAGTTTGAGATGGCAGTGATGACTAAGAAGCGAGGAATGTGGTCATCATTTTGACGTATTTCAGGTAGCAAGGGGAATTCTTCCGCTCTTGGGCGTTTGTTTTTTATGGCTGGTGTACTTAAGTATTCGTCTGGGTTTAGGTGTTTGAACCTATTTGCATGGAGAGGTTCGATATCGTCCATTTTGGGGCTTAGTGTTTTGTTTAGTTTTTTTTTTNAATGAGATCGAATGTAACAATTGCGGCTCCTGTTGGTATCAAGTTACTGTCAACTTTCTTCATGATTTTTTTTAACGTGGGTCACCTTTTGAGATGCGAGTTCTTGTGTTAGCTCTTCTTCTGAAATGTCGATTATGTTTTTGGAGTAGAATCTTCCCTGGATAGAGTTTAGGTTGGCATGGGGTGTTATTTTCACTGGAACGCAGTCGACATAGTTGGCTTTCAGGAAACTCTGTGCTGCTTTCAATTTAGAAGTTTTTAGCAGAAGGTCTCCAGACTTTAATGGGGTGACATCTATGTAGTCGGGAGATATAGCGTTTATACCTTTTTCTATTTGGAATACATGATAGGAAGCTATTGATCGAATTTGCTGCGCAGTTGAGTTTGAGATGGCAGTGATGACTAAGAAGCGAGGAATGTGGTCATCATTTTGACGTATTTCAGGTAGCAAGGGGAATTCTTCCGCTCTTGTACGTTTGTTTTTTATGGCTGGTGTACTTAAGTATTCGTCTGGGTTTAGGTGTTTGAACCTATTTGCATGGAGAGGTTCGATATCGTCCATTTTGGGGCTTAGTGTTTTGTTTAGTTTTTTTTTTTTAAATAAAGTGTATATAAATTACGTGTCGCGATGCTTATAGCTTCGCGAGAAAAAAGGGGGAAGGAAAAGCCGTTATTATTAGACGTAGCCGAGTACCTGAACGCAGATGGAGCGAGCGATGTTCACGCGGCGATTGCCTGAATGAGACTGAGCTTAAACTAAGTGTCGCCTAAATGGTCTGAATCGCCAGTGTCTGAATCGTTGGTAGGCGCAAGCCATTTTCGTAATCGGTTGGCTTCTACAACGCCGTCATAAGGTATCTGAGTTATTTGACAATTTTCAATATCACGTAAAACATAACAATCATTATCCAATTTCTTATGTATTACATAAGGCCCGCGATATTTTAGGATTAGTTTCCTATTCGTCCCAGCAGTAGTATCGACATGTTTCCTTACAACAAAGTCTCCGACCTCGTAACCATCTGCTGGTACATTGTGCTTTAGAAAATATTTAAGATTGTACTCTTGAGATTTTTTGATATACTGGAAAGCCTTGTCACGAATTTGCCCCAGTTCGTAAACTTCCGATTCTTCTTTATCTACTAGAAATTCAGTTAACTCATCTACAACTCCACCACGCTGTTCCACACCAAATAACAAATGACACGGGGATTTCTTGGTTGAAGACTGTGTTAATAGCATATTCAACATTAACGAGTTTACTTGCCCAGTCGGAATGGTTGATCGGTTCTGCTAGTTTTGACAACATTGCCTTTAGCACTCTATTCATACGCTCAACCTGGCCATTGGCTTGAGGAGAACCCACCGCCACCTGTCGGCCAGCATTTCAAGCTCTTCGCACTCACGTATTTCGGCCTCTCTCTTCTTATAGCGGAAAATACGTCTCGCTTCCCTCTTCAGATCCCTATAGCGGTCCCACATAGCGCGCGTTGTGCCCGATCGCAGTGTGGCTCTGTAGGCGGCATATTTTTTCTCTGCAGCTTCCTGACACTCCTCATCGTACCAGTTGTTCTTTCGAGCTCGCTGAAATCCGACTATTTATTCGGCGGCGGTACTTAATGAGCGGGAAATGTGGTTCCACTGCTCGCATATGTCGGTTTGTTGAAGAGTGCTCTCTGAGAGCAGGTGTGAGAGTCGAGTAGCGAAAGCGCTGGCTGTCTGTTGTGATTGCAGCTTTTCGACGTTAAGCTTTCCTTGCATATTTGGGCGCACATTTTTTGCTGCACAGAGGCGGGTGCGTATCTTGGCTGCAACAAGATAATGGTCCGAGTCGATGTTTGGGCCTCGGAGTGTGCGTACGTCTAAAACACTGGAAGCGTGCCTTCCGTCTATCACAACATGATCGATTTGGTTTCTCGTTTTTCGATCCGGAGACAGCCAGGTAGCTTGATGGATCTTTTTATGCTTGAACCTAGTACTGCATACTACCATGTTTCGGGCCCCGGCGAAGTCGATCAGCCTCAATCCGTTGTCGGACGTTTCGTCGTGGAGGCTGAATTTTCCGACGGTGGTTCCAAAGATCCCTTCTTTGCCCACCNCGATCGTCCACCGGGGTGAACGACAGTACTCGGCGACGTAGTCTCTCTCCCACCACAAATCCAACTCCGAATTTGCGCTCCTTTACATGGCAGCTGTAGTAGACGTCGCAAGGCCCCAGACATTGTTTGCTTTGCCCCGTTCAACCCATTTCTTGGATGGCGGTGATGTCAGCTATTGTCCTTACGTGGACATCAACCAGCCGGGCAGGGGCACCTTCTCCATTAAGGGTCCGGCCATTCCAGGTGCATGCCCTCAAATCGAAGTCCTTTAAACGTTTGTCGTGGTCGTCATCATAAGAGGCGGTCTCATCCGAGGCCTTGCCTTGCTCCTTCACTGGAAGTGGTTGCTCGGACGGGGGTGGTTTCGCAACCAAATACACGTTTATATAGCGAGCCGCTTTCTCCAAGCAGACACCAGCTACTAGTGAACAGACGCTGCAGACTTCAGTGAGCCCTTAAACCGAATAAGTCGGAGAGGCCCCACCGAAGCTCCCTCTCTTTCTGCCGTGACCCAAGGCTCCACTCGGATTTTTTACCGCATCTCGCACATGGGTTGCTCACGTTGCCCAGAGTGCGCGAACGAGGACGCAAGAGTCGGGATTGAGTATAGCCATGCAACTGTAACTGCATACCCAGCGCAACGACTATACCCCATTGCACTCCATACATATGCATGTGTAAAAATATATGGACATATATCACATCTATGTACATTACATAAAACTCTTTTTTATATAGTGCTAAGCAAAAAATATTTAGGAACATAAAATTTCATTTCGTTTTGTACTAAAATACACTCTTGCACTCAATGCATAAGAACTTATATGCTAGGTATGTATGTACATACATTCAGTGGTCCACAAAATAAAAGAATTGCGATATTTTGACCGATTTTGTCTTTTTTATTTAATGTTTATTATTATTTTTTTTTATAAAAGTCTAGCTGGTATACAACAAACACCATATAAATTCAGATTTCAAACTTTGTACACAAATTAGAAAAATTCTGCTTATTTTCACCAAAATTTCAAACTTTTTAATCAGAATTTTGGTATGCTGTTTTGTAGACCATTTCATTCTAGTATAATGAAGTGCAAGTTTGAAGCTGCTATAAAATCCCGTTAATGGAATTTTTTTTTGCTGGCAGTGTTCTCCATAAAAATAATTTTTGTGAGCTGTCTGCAAATGTTTTTTAAAGTTGGCTGTCGTTTGACCTGAACATTTGAAAAGAAATTCCAAAGAAAGAAAAAAGGCCGATGCCGATGCTCAATTTTGTGCCGATACTAGCCGATGCCGATTAATCGGTCAGACCCTACTTGGTTATAAGCGTAGAAATATAAACTTATAATACATGTTCAAAAGAAAGCTTTTTATAAGTGTATAAATGTAAGCTTATAATAAACGTTCAAAAAAAGATGTTTATAAGCGTATGAATATAAACTTACTAAAAATTTTCAAAAGAAAGCGTTATAAACGTTTTCATAACCCTTTATTTAAACGATATTTCATTAACTACTCATACATAGATCGCTTAACATCTACCCGCCCTTATTGTAGAACACTTTATTTAACATATGTATATAGTAACATCCAAATATTTTCTAACAAATGTGATATAGGAATTAAAAGGAATGCGAATTTTCTGCGGACTCATCTGCAGTCGGGAAAATATAAATGGGGCTATTTTTGGCTACTTAAAAAATATAATAATAATAATAATAGATTAGCGCTTACACATACGTTAGTGTTTGGCCGCGCTTCTCCTCCGATTTGTGGCGTGCGCCTTGATGTTGTCACATAAAGGCAGGGACCTTCAGTTTTACGCCGACTCCGAGCGATGATTGCATTTTTATGAGAAGCTGTTTTTTATGATTGAAATACACACGGAGGTTTGCCATTGCCTGCCGACGGACGACCGTTATTAAGAAAAAATATATATATATAATATATATAAACATATAAATTTATTATAACACACAAACATTAAGCATAAAAAAGATAATTAATATATATTGGTGCGCACAGCAGCTTTCAATCACATGTGGTATTTGCAAATGGAAAAACCTACTTCGATGATCAGGGTGTCCAGATTGTTTAAAAAAATAAGAGCCATTTCCGAAAAAATCGCCAGAAACCGCCAATATTTTTTATAAAATTCATGAAATCGGCTTAAAAAGTCTTTTATTTAAAGAATGAGATCTTGTTATAACATAGTTTTTAAAATCAAGAACGACTATAATAAATAACACAATTCACTTGTATGATAGTGATGTACAAGGTTTTTTTTTTCATATTCATACCTTTCAAAAATATTTGTATTGACATATTTCCCAATGAGTCTGCGCAATTAATGAATTTATTATACCTATTGATTAATCGCACAATCCGCTTTTATGCGCTCGGCGCTAAAAATAAAATAAAAGCTACAAAAGGCCGAGATCAGGGCTCAAATCGTCACATACGATATTGTATTACTCGTCACGTAAAAACACATTTTTCGGATTATGACATACGTGAACGCTTATACGACTGACGTAAAACGTAATTTTCTTTCGTATGGTTTCCGATCCGTGAACGGATGTTACGATTCGAGCCCAGCTATTTCCACAAATAAAATTGCAAATTTCACATTCAGCGGGAGTTGTTACAAACGGTGGTTTAATATTGGCAAACGCTCGATATGCTAGAGCTGGAAAACTATTGCTGGTTTGCCTTTTATTGCCGCTATCGACACCATCGATAGTGTCCTTTTAGGTTGTTACTATCGATAGTTGAAGCCGCCATCGATATGCTTTATGACTATCGATAGTTTCTTCTCTATTTCCACTACTTTATCATTCAAATTTTAAATTTATTGGTGAAAAACAAGTATGTAAATAAAGCGAAAAAGTTCATATAAAAGTGCAACTCTAAACTTAATTACCCATTAAAAACGAAACGTTACTTTCGATACTGCCGATGGTGCAAAACTTAAACTTTCGAAACTATCGAGTGGCAACACTATCGATAGTTTTTCAGCTCTACGATATGCTACCACAAAATCAATAACAATAAAAAGAGTTGCCACATCAAAATTAAAGCTCTAACTCCATAACCTACTTATCTGGGGTTTCGAGGCCTTTACATAATAGCGCACAAAAAATTTACTTGAAGGGAAAAAATCGCCAAAAATCGCTATTGTCAACAAAGTACAGAGCCGCAACAAGGTCCTCAAGTCGCTAGGCGGCACTACTTGGGGCAAAGACAAAGAAACGTTGCTGGCAAAATGCAAGGCAATAGCCGGCCGGTTTTAAATTACGCAGCACCAGTGTGGTCTCCGGGGCCTAGTTAATAGAAAATAAAGTTAATTTTTTTCTATGGATACGTTTTCGAGATATTTGCAGTTTACCGTTATTCAGCTTAAAGCAATTTTTTTTCCTTTTAATCACGTATATCTTACGAACCAATTTCAAAATCTTAATATAAAATACGGCTAATGAAAGCCAATGAAATTCTCCATAAAGCGTATATTCATCACTTTCCGATAGGGCTTACAGTTTCTGACAAACTAATTAATCATTCCGGGTTTTTTTATTTTTTAATTAAAAAATTAAAAAAATCTAACTTTAACAGAAGAAAAATTTAAAAAATAACAGGTTCTGTTCCAAATTTTTGCATTTGTACTAAAGCCTATTCTGTTACAAAAAAAAATCAAGTTACTGATGAAGAAAATCGATATATAAATACGAAATAATGAGTGGTCAAATGAAAATGCGCAAAGATTTTTTGTATGAAATACGAGTTGTTACCGAGCGTGTTACTCGGGTGTACGTGGCGTATGAGTAACTTTCTTTCCTGCTCATTTTTCATTCAATAAATCTTTGCGCATTTTCATTTGACCACTCATTATTTCGTATTTATCCATAGATTTTCTTCTTCAGTAACTTCATTGGTTTTTTGTAACAGAACAGGCTTTAGTACAAATGCAAATATTTGGCACAGAACCTATTAAATTTTAAATATTTCTTCAGTTAAAGTTTGATTTGTTTCATTTTTTCATAAGAAAATAAAAAAAGCTTTAATGATTAATTAATTTGTCAGAAACTATAAGCCCTATCGGTCAGTGATGTACAGGGAACGGATTTTTAGGACCTAAAAACCTATAAAAAAGGCAAAATAAAATAACGAAATAGGCTGGAAAAGGCAAAATAAAATAGCGAAAAAGGCAGGAAAAGGCACTAGGTATTGCAAAAAAGGCAAAAATAGGCAAAACAAAATAGCGAAAAAGGCAGGAAAAGGCACTAGGTCTTGCAAAAAAAGCAAAATAAGACAATAAAAAAGACAGAAAATACGAAGAACAATCAAAAAATACATTTATTTTAGGAATGTTTATATTACAAGTAAATTGAGAAAAACTATGAACTAGTTTCATTATAAGAAAAATTTGTACTTTGAATCTTTGACTATTTTATCCTTTCGAGTTTCTAACTCATAAAACTTTAATCTGTATAGTTGTAGTAACATTGAACCACAAGATGCATTTTAAAGTTTTCTGGCAGCATTTCCATTCGATTTTCGCGAAGAAAAGCCTTGAATGTACTAAATGTACGCTCGAAGTAAGTTGATAAAACGGAAGCTCAATTTAAATAAGGAACGTTTGAAACGTTCATATTATCAGGAATAAGGGCGTTTTCATCGCCCTTNAATGAAAATGCGCAAAGATTTTTTGTATGAAATACGAGTTGTTACCGAGCGTGTTACTCGGGTGTACGTGGCGTATGAGTAACTTTCTTTCCTGCTCATTTTTCATTCAATAAATCTTTGCGCATTTTCATTTGACCACTCATTATTTCGTATTTATCCATAGATTTTCTTCTTCAGTAACTTCATTGGTTTTTTGTAACAGAACAGGCTTTAGTACAAATGCAAATATTTGGCACAGAACCTGTTAAATTTTAAATATTTCTTCAGTTAAAGTTTGATTTGTTTCATTTTTTCATAAGAAAATAAAAAAAGCTTTAATGATTAATTAATTTGTCAGAAACTATAAGCCCTATCGGTCAGTGATGTACAGGGAACGGATTTTTAGGACCTAAAAACCTATAAAAAAGGCAAAATAAAATAACGAAATAGGCTGGAAAAGGCAAAATAAAATAGCGAAAAAGGCAGGAAAAGGCACTAGGTATTGCAAAAAAGGCAAAAATAGGCAAAACAAAATAGCGAAAAAGGCAGGAAAAGGCACTAGGTCTTGCAAAAAAAGCAAAATAAGACAATAAAAAAGACAGAAAATACGAAGAACAATCAAAAAATACATTTATTTTAGGAATGTTTATATTACAAGTAAATTGAGAAAAACTATGAACTAGTTTCATTATAAGAAAAATTTGTACTTTGAATCTTTGACTATTTTATCCTTTCGAGTTTCTAACTCATAAAACTTTAATCTGTATATTTGTAGTAACGTTGAACCACAAGATGCATTTTAAAGTTTTCTGGCAGCATTTTCATTCGATTTTCGCGAAGAAAAGCCTTGAATGTACTAAATGTGCGCTCGAAGTAAGTTGATAAAACGGAAGCTCAATTTAAATAAGGAACGTTTGAAACGTTCATATTATCAGGAATAAGGGCGTTTTCATCGCCCTTTACAATTTTATCCACACCCCTTATTACCTCCAAGCTTACGTTAGCCGCATGGGCTTTTTTAAAGGTAGAAAAGGCAAAAAAAAGCAAATATTTTAAAAAGACAAAAAAAGGCAAATATCTTAAAAAAGGCAACATCAAATGTGTATATATGGAATCAGGGAAAGCTAAATCGTGGACATTCTTAATCGAATATACTCTATCTCTTTAGCAGAAAAAAAGGCCATTTCCATAAAATCCGTTCCCTGGTGATGTATATACGGTTTGTGGAGAATGTCATTGGCTTTCATTAGCCGTACTTTATATTAAGATTTTTAAATTGGTTCATAAGATATACGTGGTTAAAAGGAACCAATTTTTACTTTAAGCTGAATAACGGTAAATTGCGAATATCTGGAAAACGTATCCATAGAAACAAAATTAACTCGAATTTCGGTATCACCGAGCAATTCTACATAGAAATTGGATAGTGGCGTCTGGATAACAAAAACCAAATTAAAATTTGTGTTCCAGTGTAATTATAATTAAAATATATTTGAAAGAACGTAGACACGTCATTTATAATTGAAAAAATTTTAAATTTACAATTTCGTGTCGTTGGCATTTGCATTTAATTTTTAAGTGTAAGTAATTTATAAACATTCGCTCTCAACGCTTATTAAAGGTTTATTTGAAAAAAACTTTAAATATACCTAATATTAAAAACGCTTATATAACGCAAACTTACCTTAAGTTATTTTTAAAAACAATTACTGAAATACCTGTTGGGACGTGATGCTGAAAACTCATTTTTAAAATATTGGTAAACAGGAAAAAAGAGTCATAATAAAGTAAACATCTCGTGTAAAAATTTTAGGTTTCTGACAGCTGCCAGTTGCCGCGCACCGGGCCGAATACAGTTCTCAAGAAAAATCAGAAGAAATAATTTCTGTTGATATTTGACCAGAAATTTAATTTATTAGCTTATTTTGTATGGAAGTCTTAGCCAGCATAATTATATTGCCTTATAAAAATCTATATTAATAATACGATAATTACACAGGCCTGCGATATTTAAATTTTTTTGTTCTTTTTGTGAATATCTGGGTATGTTAAATTAAGATGCATCTTTGGTTTTTTGCTAGCACGCTGAGATTTTTTTTTATGGATGACATGCATATTTAAGGATTTTTAGCAATTCGCACGAAAAGCCAAAAATTAATTAATATAGAATTGAATTTTTATTTAAAACCAACACTTATGTTATTTCGAAGTAAACTCTGACAAAATTGATAAGTCATTTTCTTAGCGTTACCGCGCATTACTAGCGTTAGGAAATAAAAAATTTTGCAATCCCACGCTACTCACAGCTGATGAAAGAACACCACCTTATATGAATTCGCCTTGGTTACATTTCATTCCGACACCGAATTTGTCATAATGCTGTTATTATTTGAATATATTTATGATAATAAATATTTATGTATATACTATTAACAAAAACTTTCTCGCTTGTATGAAAAAAAAACATCTATCCTTTTACAGATTATAAGAATCTGGCGTCTGCAATTGCCCCTGGTGTTAATCGGCGCAAAAGAACTAAGTGGGCTAACAAGTTCACTGCATTGACATTACGCGACTACCATCTTCAAACAAGCAAAGTAGAATCCAAAATACATTTCCTAATTGCCCAACAAATTAATTGGAACGAAGGTGATGCCTACGAAAATGAAGTCGGAGCATATTCATTAATCAGTGGTGAGCTAGAAGAAGCAGCCAATACAGTGATAAATAGGGTTGAAACGAAAGAAAAATGCAATATGGAGGAGTTTTATGTAAAAAGTCTTTTTGAAGTTGGGTGCGCACAGGCGGGATGTTTGCTAAAAGACTGGCATGCATTACAAGGACGCGATAAGTCCCCTGAAGGGAGAGTAAAAAACCAGGCTGTAAATGCTGACAGACAAATGAATCTAATTTATATGAAGTTGGAAGATGATTTTGGATTAAAAGAAAAATCAAAACCAAGTCCACACAAAAATGACACATTACAAAATGAAAGGAAAAACGGAACAAGTGAAGTTGATATCAAATGCAGTTCTACATTAAATCCTGCGACCTTTTGTCCTGCGCACATTAATAATGATGAACAACTAGTCAGCCTTAGCTCAGAAATCTCTGAAAGCTATATAAAAAATGAAAAATTACTTAAACACAACATTGAGTACCATTCATGTAATGAACCTTCAGAACGCTTAAACGCAAATTCGGATGAGTCTTGCATTGGAATAGAATTATTTAAACATATTTCTGAGGAATGTGAGTTGAATCCCAGCAGCACATTACAAAATGATTCTCAGAATTTCCACGGGATTTCCAATAGAACTCGTAACTTATCTCCAAATATATTTGCTAGCTCCGACGATGAGTGTGAAGACGTTTCTAGTAAAAATCCGGGCACAGGTAGTCACCAACAGGAATTTAACGTTCAAAATGAAGGTAAATATCGTTAATTTTATAATTTTGAGATGTGCTTAAAGATGTTCTCTAACTCTCTGTCTTCCGTACTAAAAGTAAATCCAAATTTAAAAAATACGAGATTTCTTGGTATTGGAAAAAGTCATGAAAGACGGTAGTCTCATTGTAAAGTCCGACCGATTAATCGGCCGTTGACCGGACTATAGGCCAAAAGAGTCGGCATCGGCCGATTTTGGCCGATTCTTGAATGAGGTTATGTTGTTTAGTTATTTGATAATGTTCTTCTTTTGTTATTATTGTTATGTTTATAAAAGCATTTGTTCTTAAAATGAATTTAATTCACGATTTAATCGGCCGAAGCATCGGCCGGTTCTTTGCCGATTAAATCCTGAACTACCTAACTATTAAGCAGTTTTGACATTTCATGCTACCATACCCAATCCCCATAGTTACGGTGACTATATTTATGAGAGCCGAATTCGGGCCAAAAAAAAATTAATTGGAAATTTTTTCCACACTGTTTTCCTTGAAACAGTATCCTTATCACAAATTTGTAGGATAATTTTCTCGAGATTTTTATCCCGTAAAATTANACAAAAAATTAATTGGAAATTTTTTCCACACTGTTTTCCGTGAAACAGTATCCTCATCACAAATTTGTAGGATAATTTTCTCGAGATTTTTATCCCGTAAAATTAAAAAAAAAAATCGGTTTTAGTATAATAAAGTGCAATTTTTAGTCGGTAGGGCCTTCCACTAATTTTTGGCAATTTTTTTTTTGTTGACGGTGTTACGCATTTGTTCATACAAAGTAAGTATGTTCGACCATTATTTTTTGAAAGAGAGCAAATGCGCAGTACTTTCCACTCGCTTTTTATTATACTCAATTTTAATGAGTTACAGAACTGTAAGCCAAATTTTTTCTAAAGATTCTAATTAAAAAATTTATGCGAAACGTTGCAGAATTAATTTTCATAGTTTTTTGCACACAGTTGGAAATTTGGTATTGTATGGTTTTTGTTAGGAAAAGAGCTTTACTTCCATAAAATAAATAATAAACATTAAATAAACTAAGGAAAAGTAGCCAAAACTTACTAAAGTGGCAGAGTCCTAATTTCTATTTTGGCCACTGTATGTATTCCTCGATTCGAATCACAGGCATTCTGATTAGAAAATAATAACTGTTTATAAACAAAATTACGATCATATACCAACATCATTTAAAATTCGTTCATAGGCATGCCATTTTAATGAGCTGTTAAGGCGTCGGAACACCGAATACGGGACAAATACAGGACAATAAAATAAATACAGAACATAACAATTACCAGGACAATGGGTCAAAAAAGAGGACTGTCCCGTATAATACAGGACGGATGGTCACCGTACCCATAGTGGAATTATATCAGTAGTGCGATTCACTACGCTATTTTAACAACACTTGTTATGGTTAAGCCAGCCAAACGACAATTGTATAAATTTAGCTATATAGTAAACGCTTCCTTAACAACATTCGTTACCGCAAAATTAGCTGTTGTCGTTAACGATAACAAAGGCTGTTTATTTGCCGACCTCTAGTTTGGTGTTGTTAGAAAAACATAAAAAGTACGTTCTACATTCTTTTCGTATAGAAAAAAATGCACAGCACCGCTAGCAGAAAAAATATCAAAAATCAAAGGATTTTTCAGACCCATCAAACTTGCACTTTATTGTACTAAACTTTAATGGGCTACAAAACTGCATACATACTTTTTTTATTATTCTGATAAAACACTTGAAGTTTAACGAAAGTTTGTTGAATTTTGTTCAAATATTGCACAAGGTGTGAAGTTTATACGGTTTTAAGTGCAGAGTTTATACGGTTTTAGATGTAGAATACAATAACACAAAATACAATAACAACAAAAACAAATTAAATTAAAAAACAAAAAGATAGTTTGTTAAAACTTGTCTGTATGCGCTCCGGTTATAATTTTCCAATAGGGCGTAAAACAAATATAGAAAACTGGAAGTTAAAAGGTGATAAGTCTATTTTTTTAATCTTGCAGGAGCTGAATATACCTTGAATTTAAAGGAGTTAGATAATTAAAGTTTTCAATTTAATACGTGTACATCGTTTATCAAAGATGTCAATATCATATATAAATGCATATTTAAGTATTTCTTTATTAATCATCATGACACTAGCATAATAAAATCAGTCTTGAAAATAAATATGTAGAAATGTGCATACAGTGATTTTTTTTTAAATATTACCAATTGTTTTCATGTTAAATGTGTTTTGTAAACTTTTTATTTACAGCTGCGAGTAAAATATTGCAGCGAAATTCAAAATTATGTTGTTTGCTACTTAAGTGCATTTATTTGTTTTTAATAATTTTATTTTCAATAGTTCTACCTGCTATCTAACAGAAACCACATAAAAAAAAAGTTTCAAAGCTTGCACAAAATTCACAAAAATCAAAAAAAAAACTTAAAAAAAATTCAACCAAGATTTCGAACTTTTTATTCAGAATCTTAATAAGATTTTCGGGTATGTATAAAGTGCAAGTTTCAAGTCGCTAAAAGTCACCGTTGATTTTTTATATTTTTTTTGTGGAGGGTGTTTCGGTTTTTCTTCCATATAAAATGTTTGTGAACTTTGTGCCTTGGCATATGCAACTAATTTATGCCCATTAGCGGCAGCACAGTTTGTGAATCGCACAATCGTTACTGCGAACAACAAAAATTGTTAGCTTACAACTCGACAAGGCGCACTGTTAAAAGTTAGTGAATCCCACTAAAGAGGTGAAATGATAAGAAGGCGAATATAGATTTTAACACTGTCTTACTTTAAAATTTGATTATAAGAGAATCGAATGTCAGAAAATAAGGCGAGAACGCGTTTTTATTACTTCACCGGTTTATTGCGCCATGCCTAATTGTGTAAAAATTTTTTTTTTAAATATATATTCACCAATTTCGCTGAGCTTGAGGCCATCTGTTTTAAATGAAAAATGTTGTGGAAAAACAACAATAATTTACCAAGGTAGAAGTTATAGCTGCTATTTCGGAAAATACCACATCTCCTCATCAGACTTCTTCATTGCGGTCACTGGGATTCGACCCAGCTACTCCAGGTTAAGAAGCCCACCGCGCTAAGTTCGCCTTATGAACTGTTGTTGCTTTTCCACTTTTTCATTTTGGTCAACCCAACTACAATAAAGGGCAGCAAATATGCTGCTATTTAGATTTGATCATGTGTTGGTTGTTTTTGTGTTAAAATTTTATTTTTAGAATACTTTAACTGGAAGATGTGCTCGTCCTTAAGTTATTTGTTTTTGTTTTTGTTTGATGTTTATGGCGTTTTAACAATTATATTCAACAATTTAATTATGCTTGAGACCGTTTTTTTAATGAAAATTGTTGCATTGGTCTCAAGCTCAATAAAATTTTTGAATATAATTGTTAAAAGTGCTGTTTTTATAAACCTGTGGTTTTCGATGAGTTAATCTCTAATATGACAGATAAGCATCCTAACATTACATTCCTTTTGGAGATCGTCGATTGTAGAATTGCTGTATGTTCAGGTTATAAATTTTGCATACGATTAGTTGGCGTAAGGCAATAGGGGTATTCTCGGAGTCTTGCAAAGCCCTTGCATGGATTGCACGATAAACACTGGTTTTCCTATGCGGGAGCTTTGCAACAACAACAACAACAACATCCAACACTTATTAGAAATTGAGACAACGTGTTTGGCTTGATACATAGATGTGCACTTTGCATTGCCAGTGAAAATGCAGTAATCAGTAAATTTTTGCTGATAATGAAATTTGATTTACATTACCAATACATTTTTATTGATTACTGAAAAAATAGCAATATTCAGTAACTTTGGTGGATCACCATCATACATAGATGTGCGCTTTGCATTACCAGCAAAATCTGTAATCAGTAATTTTTTACGTGACACGGATAAGAAGTAGGGATGCAAATTGTGGGGAGTAACACCGATACATCGATGTTTCGATGAATCGGAAAAATGAACATCGATGCTAAAATACATCGCCAGAAAAACATCGCTATATTGATGATTTCCGATGTTTCAAAATTTGTTAGGTTGTAGTCACATCAAAAGGGAAATTTAATACTTTTCAATTCCAACTATCTGTAATTCCGTTAGAAAAAGACTTTTATATTTACCTGTATTTATTTACCATCTCTATACCCTTCCTATACATAGAATAAAAATGCATGCCGTCGTAAGTTCGCTGAGCCTAAAGTTCCAAGCCCCAATTCGTTGAAATTTCAATGGGAACCCGGTCCTTTTTTAATGATTAAGTAAGCATTTTTAATATCGAAAGATAAGGGTAACTCGGAATTTCTGAATATTCCCCAAAAGAATAAGTAATAAAATTCATGGCCAGTCAAACAATTTTAGGAGCATAATGGGTAAGTCTGAGTCACACTTAACTCGATGGTAAAACATAGCTGAAACTGGCATCGATGTATCATCAATTTCGCGATTTTAGGAAATTGTAAGCATCGATGGCAAACATCGAATTTTGAACCGACATTATCGATGTTTCAAAAATATCGGTGAATCGTTTGCATCCCTAATAAGATGGCAAAAACATACCCTTTTACAGGGTTGAGTGTAGCATCAAACACATTTTGCACCGAGGAAGGGCAACATTTTTTGGAAGAAACTTAACCATTATTAATTGAAAAAAGTCCTTATTGGATGAAGTTATGAATCAGAGGTTCCCAAACTTTTAAGATAATGTAAACCTTACTAAATACCTTTCATTTTACTAAAACTACTTACTAAAAATCAAAGGCAGTGAAATTTAAATATGAATAAGAACTTTTACTAGGAATAGTGTACATCGTCATTAGACACGAATAAAGGCGCCCTAGTGTTTCGACGGCGGTAAAAGACGCATACAAAAATTTTACGAAAAAAGGCGCTTAAGAAAAACTTCGGCGAAGAAAGACGCCTAACCTAGTTGACGGCGAAGAAAGACGCGTAATCATAGATTTTTAACGGAATGTACATACTGTTACACCCGCAAACATAGTTGACCGCGAAAATAAGTTTGCGCATCCTTCTTCGCCGTCAAATATTTTAATGCGTCTTTCTTCGCCGTCAACTATGTTAAGAGTCTTTCTTTGCTGAAGTTGTTTTTATGCGCCTTTTTTCGCGGTCAACTTTTGAGCTCGCGCCTTTATTCGTGTCTAGTGACGACATACTTAAAATTTTAATGTGAAAAAATAAATAATTTCACCGTTAATAATTATTGCTTTATAGTTCGATATTATTTATGCCTAAAAGCTGTATGTCGTCGATGTTTTTGCAAAACTGCTAATCGACCAGTTGCAAAACCGCCTAAATCGCCGTTGTGGCAAATATGAGGTTTGGTAACCCTGAACTCTAAGCATCGACATTTATGCATAAAAATGGTAAAATCGTTGTTAAAACAACAGATTTGTAAAATAATAGCGAGATAAAATACCGCCTATAAAGGCACTGCCTTCAAATAAAACCATTTTTCCGCTCTCCTGCAAAATTTGGGTACCGTCAGATAGGTGGTTTGCAATTGGGGGATGGGCTGTTTTGCAAAAACATCAACGATGTGCATTTCTGGGGTAGCATCCAATGTCGACCTGTATTTTTTTTTGTTTGTTTAAGTGTATGTTGAAAACCCTGTTTGACAACGATACGTTGTGACAGAAGGAAGCAAAGTTAAGATAGCCTTTTTAGCGACTTCATGGTATACACTCCTAACACTAACCCAAAACTCGTTCAGAGATACAGATTCAAATGTGTGTTTCAATGTCGAAGTACTCTGAGGATCTATGAATGCTTCGTAAATGGGTTTTGTACCCAACCGATATTACTGCTACCACCCGAAAAATAATCTGACACAGAATTCAGGAGATTTGCCAAGTGCCCAGTTATGACATTTCACATTTCATTTGGCAATTCATCGGGTTCTTGTAGAAAGTTGTAAAAAGGTGACAAACATTCAATGCTTTTCTTTTCAACACAGGTAATCCAAAAATAAATTTTCTTTTTAAATATGATAATATATCTCGCGCCAAATTTACAGTGTTGATTTTCCATGCAAAAATTTAGTAACTTATTACTAATATGTATAATAATACATAATAATATTTCGGCGTTTACACCTAAGTGCGTCTTGGTGCTTGGTGCAAAAATAGAGTGACCTACAGTTTTACGCCGCCTTCGAAATACACTCCGAGGTTTGCTATTGCCCGCCGAGGGGCGACCACTGTTAAGAAAAAAACCTTTTTTCTATATATTTTTTGCGATATTGCTTTCACCAGGGCTCGAACCCAGGCCATTCGGAGTGGTAGAACGCACCTCTAAAACTTTGGCTACAGCGACCAACAACACATACCAGTTAGAAGAAAAATAAGCATACAACTTTGGCGTTGCGTCAGTGTTGGCGACATTATTACCTTTTCAAAAGCGAAATAAAATCGATTGACATTATTGCTCTTTCAAACATAAAATTTGCGTACCTTCGCGGCGGCCCGCGTCGCGTACAACTTGTCTGTAGTAAAAAAACATAATGCTTGAAACACAATACCGGCGAACGGCAAACTTCGCCGAATTGGGCGATTTTGTCGTTCACCGTTCGTCCAGCTATTTCGCCTACTTAAACAGACTTAGAGCGGTAGCGAAAACAGCTGACACCATTTGGTCGCCTTTATAATTTGGGTGACCATATTAAAAAAAAAACATATTTAGAAATGTGAAAATGATAACAAATATAAATAAAAAAAAAAATTATAAATGATTTATGTTTATGTTGTTTTCTTCTAAAACTTTGAAAGATAAAGGAAATACGGCCACCTTTGGCACGTACAACTGACATCGCCCAGCACGGTGATAGAAATAAATCTATCGCCACGAAACGCCGCCGAGCGAACTTGGCATCTTGCTTTGGCTGTGTTCAATTTCATATGCTTGTGGGTGTTCTAATTTTGACAGCACGAATTTTGCTGTGGTGAGTTCGCCGTTCGCCGGCTTTGTGTTTCAGCTATAATTTATGTTACAAAAGTGTGTGATAACCAGGGCCAAAGAAAATTAGCACAAAAAAATCCATTTTAAGCGCTTAGATAAGCACTACAACGTTTATAAATATGCTCGCAAAACAAAAACAATTACCTACAGTTTAATGTTTTGTTTTTTATTCAGTTTATTCCAAGGATTGAAAAATTTCGATGGACATACAAGTGTTGCTTGATATACTCAAATAACACTGTAGGTAAATTTTATGGTTTTGAAATATCACAGCTAAACGGCCAAACACGTAAATTTAATTTTGGCCTCTAGATTACGATGGCGTTTTCAGAAAATCCGTATCACGTCAAAATTTTGAGATATTTAGGGAGGAAGTTTTAGAGTTCTGAAAGTAGATTTTTGTCATTTAAAACACTGTGCTCAGGTTTTAAATTTTTTTTTCTGGGCAAAGGTTTTGATACCTGATCTTACTTAACTGGGATATTTTAAATTTAATGGCATCCTCCGGTTTTCCAAATTGGCTCTAGTTTTCGAGACAACGGTGCTTGAAAATCTGCTTAAATTTTAGGGTTTTTGTTAATAATTACCTCAGTTTTAAGGTTATTTTGCTAAAATTTTTCACGTGACTGTATTTTGATATTACCTTAGCTATTTCTGAAAATCACGGTTCACTATAACATATAGCTCCCATACAACTGATTGTTCAGATATGTGGTTTTGCGTTACAACTCATATTTTATTTCGTAATATTTTTATATAATATTAGTTTATATACTATTTGGACCAAAATTTGGGTTCTCTTCAATCCCGTTTTGGCATATTTTGCTAGTTTCTATTGCTCGAATGATTTTGTTAATATCCTTTGCCTATGCGATCGACCAGCAAAAGTCCGCCAACATTGAATTCAATCGTTTTCCAGCGAATCGGTCCTCAAAACACATAATGGATTAGTGAAATCTCTTTCCTACCTCGTCGATTTCTGTTGAAAGCTGTTGCTCGTAAAAGTCAAAGTGGCTATGTAGCATGTGGATTTTAAGCGACATGTCCACATCAAAGGCGTCAAAAGATTCCATCAAGTTCGCAATAAAAATGGCATATTCTGGTGAACGATTTTTACACAGAACGTGTTTAATTAAAACCCGAACTGCATCCCATGCAACGGCTGCTGTGCCATCAATAATTTCCAAGAAGCCTTGATCCTTCATTAATCTTCTGATGTCCGGCCCATTAAGCACACCTGAAATAAAAATTATAGGGTTCTTAAAGCAAGAGAGAGATATTATAAAATATATTAGCGAAAATCTCTCAAATGGGCCACCCAAAATTGGACGGTTAAGATATTTTCGCACAAATCACTTTATTCGGTTTACGACCACTTGAGGGATTTTCACTCATATACAATCAAAAAACTACCTTCACGGATTTTTTCAACGGAAAGTTTTGGAAAGGCATTATTTTTCAAAAATAGGAATGCAGTTTCGTTGACTCTAACCAACTGTTTGATGTGATATTTAACAACACCAATATGTAAATCGGGAAGCATGATTTTATTAAGCGCTATCAAGGGCTCGTGAACTATATTGAATGGACCAATCGATTATTCCTTTCTTTTTGCCCAATCACATTTTGTATAGTGATTGCATTTGGCTCTACTATCCCAATGACAGAACAAACAACAGTATTTAGTGTAGCCCGTTTGCATGCCTGATAGTAGTGAGAGAACTTTACAGTTCACGCGCCACCTGCACTCTTCGTACATGATGCAATCTAAGATTAATTGCACTGTTTCGTATGATGTCTTTATTCCAACCGCATACAAGATGGGATCGGGTTTCTTGCTACTATCGCGATAGAGAAAGACTGCTTTCAAACTTCGCTTTCAATAAAGAGACGCCATTGTTCGGGTTTTTTTTTTATTTATTTTATTTATTTATTTATTTTGTCTACAAAAATCTTTCTTACAGACTATTGAAATGAAATGAAATTTTTAAATTGTATCAAATAAGACTTAGTTAAATAAACAAAAAAGATCGAGCTTAAATTGTATAATATTTACACTAAAATCAATAGCACCACAGTAGCTATTGCATAATCGAGCACATCGTACGAGACGTTCATTAAATGCATAATTAGTCTTATTGTTTGACTGAGTAAATAAGCGATTAGTCCTTAAATTATGAGGAGAAATATGACTCTGAAACAGATCAGATAGCTCACAGCAGTTGATATTGCCGTTGATGATGTTATATACAAAAATTAATGAGAAATACGCCCTTCTATCGCATAGGGATTGCAGCCCAAGTAATTTGCGGCGCCCTATGTAGTATATATGATCAATTGGCCAGTCGATCTTATAGAAAACCATTTTTGTAAAAACCTTTTGAACTTTTTCAATTTTATATGCGTAAAATAGTAAGGATTCCATACTAGGGAGCAGTATTCAAGCCGAGATCTGACTAAGGCAACGTAAAGCGACTTCAGAGTTTGAGGGTCTTTTAAATCAGAGGAATTTCTTCTGATGAAACCAATCATTGCGAATGCTTTAGACACAATGTAGTCAATATGTCGTGTGAATGAAAGCTTGGTGTCGAAAACAACGCCAAGATCTTTCATCTCGTAGCTACGGCTTATAATACAATTGTTCAAATTGTAACCATAATCAATGAAATTTGGCTTTCTAGTGTAAGTTACAGTGACAAATTTTTTAACACTTAGAAAAAGATTGTTTATAGAGCACCATTGTTCGAATGCATGCAGATCGGATTGCAACTTTACGCTATCTGATAAGCTGCGCAGCTCTAGCAGAAGTTTTAAGTCGTCTGCAAACATCAGACAATTGGCGAACTTGAAATGATTCGGCAAGTCGTTTATAAAAAGAATGAGTAGCAGTGGACCACAGTGAGTTCCTTGAGGTATGCCAGACCATGCCTCGACAAAAGTCTTTGATACAGAAGTGCCAATTTTTACGAAGTTTTCTTCCCTTCAGGAAACTAGCGAAGACATCTAGGAGTTTACCACTAACTCCATAACGCTCCAGCTTATACAACAGCATTGAATGGTCGACCTTATCGAAAAGTCAATGTAAATTACATCTAATTGAGCATGGTTTTTAAAAGTATTTATTATTTGGTTAGTAGCTAAGTACATGATTAAAGAGTTTTCTTTGGACTATGTTATCGAATAATTTTGCTATGGTACTCTGTTTCACGATAGGTCTATAGTTACAGACATCGTTCCGATCACCTGATTTGTATATGGGTTCAATAGAGCATAGTTTCCATGAGTCCATAAATACACCATGATGTATACATTTTTTGAACAGCAAGGACCAGAGTGGAGCCATAATATCAGCACATATTTTTAAGAAATGAGAGGAAAATCCCTCACTATCAGTTTTAAAGCTAGATTTTAAATTAGAGATTGCTTGCAACACATCTTCCGCACATATTTCGAAAGAAGTAATGGCTTCCACTGGCAGTGGTGGGAGACTATGAAAAGATTTGGTCTCATACTTTTCGTACACTTTCTGGAAAAAGCTTGCAAACAGCTCGCATGACTCTTCAACCGTCTCAGAAATACTACCCTCATATTCTAAACTAGTTGGGAAGCCAGTTATTTTCCTTTTTGAGTTAACGTATTGCCAAAAACTAGCAGGGTTCGATTTAAGACTAGATTCAACAGAAAACATGTATTGCTTAAATAAAAAATTGTGAAGGACGTCAAATTCTTTTCTCAGTTTTAAAAATTTCAAACGATAACTTTTTAAATTGCTAGACTTAAACTTTTTGAAGGCTTTGTTCTTTGTGTTCTTTAGATTGCACAGTTTTGAATTAAACCATGGTGGTTTATTGCGCACGATTATGGATTTTACAGGCACGAACTTAGTTATTGCAAGCGAAAGATTCTTACACAACATTTGGTAACAAACTGTGGGATCGTCCGAAGTGCACAAGAACCCCCAGTCAGTTTCTTTAAGGACATTCTAAAACTGAAAATTAACAACTATAGCTTTGTGGTGTAACGTATTTTTTGAAATTGGAGTGGCACATTCTTCGCAGGCAATTTTTAAGTTATTAGAAGCGAATATTAAATCAGTAGATTTTTGTCATGGTCTAACAAGATATGTTGCTTAAGTTAAAGTCGCCTAAGTATATTATTTCATTAAACTTAACAGAATTCGTTATATAATTTAGGTTATCTAAATGTTTCTGATAAAGTGCTACATCGTTATGATCAGGCATATATGAAAGTAAATATATAACAGACTTATTATTTGCAAATTTTACATGAACACAGACTTGATCAAGTCTGCCTCCAGAACAATCCAGCTCAACAGATTTACTGCACAAGTCTGATCGAATCGCGAGTAAGACTCCACCGTCTTTATGAAGTCCTGTGAGATTCGAACAACGGTCATTCCGGTATACATTATAGTAGCTATCGAAGAATTCAGTGGACATAAAATTTTCATTCAGCCATGTCTCAGCAATAGCAATGATATCGCATTCGTGTAGTGACACTTCGCGATAGAACTGAGCAGATTTAGTGCGCATTCCATTCACATTTTGATAATATAGCGAATATTCAACACGTGGTACATTTACAAGAGATTTAGAACACGGAACGGCTCTTATGCGGCTGCATCTACGTTCCCCGCTTGGCGAAAAAACTTGAATGGGCGAATCCTTACGTTAGATGGTCAGATTTCTGGGTTTAAGAATTTGTCATAATGCGCCGAGGAAATCCCTAATTTGAGATTAACGTACTTTAATGTTTTAACATCCACATTTTTCTTTATGAGCATATGACAAGATATTAGTTTTGAGTCAATAGCTGTATGCTTAGACACGTAAGCGATAACCTCTTCTGTGGTACAGAAGGCTTAAATGATGAGAGGTGCAACCACTTTACTTTATCTGCGACGTCTAATTCAGTACTCGGATTGGAGCCAACGATTAGATGTGAATTCATCTTAAGCTTTTCTGAGGCGCAAGCAGCATGAGCAGAAGGAGCGAGAATATGCGGCGGATCAGCAATGGTATCTCCTTCTGCAGAGACAGATGAGCGAACCGTGCTGGCATATGATGTAGGTTTATGAGCGGCAGACTTAGAGACAGCAGCATTTGAAACAACATCAGCATTTGAAGCAGCAGCAGCATCAGTCGACGTCGCTGCACACAAATCAGCGACGGCTTTACATTGCTCGAATGGGGGAGCTGATGGAACATACTGCGAGTGATCGGTAGAGTCGCTCTTTCCAGCGACAGTCGAACGGGACTGCTTTTGTTTGAGTAATGCAGCAACAGAGGCGGCTGGCGTATTGGAAGTGGATGCGGGAGACCTAATTATTTCTTTTGGTTTGCTTTTTATGCTCTTTCCGTTTTTTGCATTTGCAAGAATATGCATTTAGGCGAAGTTCTTTCACTTCTTCTTTAAGCATAGCAAGTGCAGAGACAGCTTCGTCGGCTAGCAGACTGCGCAGTGTTTTTATCTCTAAATGCATATTTTCTGTTTTTTCTAACAAACATTGTTTATCTGCTTGCAAAGAAATTATCACCGAAATAGCGCGCGCATTCTCGGACTTAAGAGCCGCAATTTCTTTTCAAACCGACGGAAGATCTGTTTGTTGGTTGCTCTCTGTTGTTCCGATTTCATGTTTGTTTAATTAGTGGTTGTTGTTGCTGTGAGACATTAGCACTTTTTCCGATCAGAGCTGCTGAGTTCGGTGATGGCGAGANAACCTCTTCTGTGGTACAGAAGGCTTAAATGATGAGAGGTGCAACCACTTTACTTTATCTGCGACGTCTAATTCAGTACTCGGATTGGAGCCAACGATTAGATGTGAATTCATCTTAAGCTTTTCTGAGGCGCAAGCAGCATGAGCAGAAGGAGCGAGAATATGCGGCGGATCAGCAATGGTATCTCCTTCTGCAGAGACAGATGAGCGAACCGTGCTGGCATATGATGTAGGTTTATGAGCGGCAGACTTAGAGACAGCAGCATTTGAAACAACATCAGCATTTGAAGCAGCAGCAGCATCAGTCGACGTCGCTGCACACAAATCAGCGACGGCTTTACATTGCTCGAATGGGGGAGCTGATGGAACATACTGCGAGTGATCGGTAGAGTCGCTCTTTCCAGCGACAGTCGAACGGGACTGCTTTTGTTTGAGTAATGCAGCAACAGAGGCGGCTGGCGTATTGGAAGTGGATGCGGGAGAGCTAATTATTTCTTTTGGTTTGCTTTTTATGCTCTTTCCGTTTTTTGCATTTGCAAGAATATGCATTTAGGCGAAGTTCTTTCACTTCTTCTTTAAGCATAGCAAGTGCAGAGACAGCTTCGTCGGCTAGCAGACTGCGCAGTGTTTTTATCTCTAAATGCATATTTTCTGTTTTTTCTAACAAACATTGTTTATCTGCTTGCAAAGAAATTATCACCGAAATAGCGCGCGCATTCTCGGACTTAAGAGCCGCAATTTCTTTTCAAACCGACGGAAGATCTGTTTGTTGGTTGCTCTCTGTTGTTCCGATTTCATGTTTGTTTAATTAGTGGTTGTTGTTGCTGTGAGACATTAGCACTTTTTCCGATCAGAGCTGCTGAGTTCGGTGATGGCGAGATATCCGAGATATCCGATTCGCCGTTCTCAACACGGTTAACGAAGGATGGGGGGTGCGAATAGATTTTCGGCGAGCATCTGCGCATGTTTGGCAAAAGTACTTTTTGTCAGTAATTCCCATTTCATTCATCAAACCTACAACATCAATGCAATAAGCGTGAGTGCCATCTTCCGATAACTTGAAATATGGCATAAATGGATCTTGTATATGTTTGTAGGCCGTTACTTTTACTCCTGGTGCTAAAACATTCATGCTTTTCAGTTCTGATGCCAAAATCATTGCGTTGTATGGGAGAGATTTAATTTACGCACCACGAAATGTAATCAGATCCATCATCGCGTTGCCATAGACTGTTTGCAATCATAGACAGTTTCGTGTTCGGATGGATGATTTGGAACTTGTAATGCATAACTATGTGCAACAGGTAAATGAGCGCTCGGTACACCTTTGTAGACGACACAAGACCGATCTATTGAATAAAATATTTATGAGTACATGTACGTACATTAGGGCGGGTCGAAAATCTAATTTTTCTCAAATCCCTTGGTAATAGTGAAAATATATTGTATCATGAAGTCAACAACAAGCCTGCGAAATATTAGTCTTTCATTTTAATTGTAAGAGCCCGCGCATCGACCGCCAAGTGACCCAAAGCACACTAGTCGAATAAGACCAATTCTTGTTAAAAATTCCGGGCTTAGCCAAAAATTTTGGTGCATATTATTAACGCAAAAGATAAAGTCAAGTATCATTTCGCGCAGCCCTTTATCTTATCGTTAATCTCAAACTCATCTATTTTCAAGAAAATTTTAATTGTTCTCTTGATAATTGCACTGGCCTATAGTCAAAAGATGTAAAGAACATTATTAATATTGCTGGCGTGCATTTAGATCGCTAGTTCCAAATATTCTAATCCTTTTTTAATATTAGCTATAGTTTGAGATTTTTTGCAAATTTAGGAACAATTTCGGTAGCACTAATAGAATAGCCATTATTTTCCATCATCGCGGAAAAATTTTGTTTATGCAAATTAGTATGGAAACACTGAACAGGCACAACTTCTAGACACAAATTGGTTTACTTATGTTTATGCATACATATAAAAATTGCAAATATAAGAAAATGATAAAAAAATTTGTTCAAGATTTTTTTTTATTTTAAAATAATTTGTTTATAATCTGAACTATTTTAGTCATATTATTATCAAAAATCAGTAACATTAAGTCTCGCCTTCAATTTGTTAATTATTACGCACCGATCGAGTAAATTTACCTAAGTTATATCGAAAAACTTTAGTGGATTTCCAGTTTTTTTCTAAAAAAATTTCTCTTCAATTGTATAAATAACCTTTAAATAAAAGAACCGGATTACAGAAAACTGTGCCAGCGAGTGACTTTTTTCGTTGAAGCTGAATGCAAAGCAATATCGTCCAATTGGAGAGTCCTCAAAAGGATTTCCCAGGATATGTTAAAGACTATTGCATTTACCTACAGACAGTTTTTCACATAATGGAATTAACTAAAATATTTATGTATATCTAAACACTTAATGCACGTCCCCTACTTTCATATAACGGAAAATTTAGAAACCGCGAAAAATGTGCTTCTGCGGCGACTAATGAAACCATTTCGCACCAGTTTTCAAGACTGCAAAAATGGACTTAAAATGGGCGTTTCTCACCCTAATTGTAATGTATGTAAATACTTATATGTTTGAAACTACTATTAACTTGTCGAACGATTCCTAATCTTTGACAATACATTCGTTCACCACGATCTTGAAAACTGACCAAATCGGCGTGACCAAGTCAATGGTCATTTTAATATTATATAAACATTAAAAGGTATGAAATAAATCTCGTCTCACTTTTTTGTATTTTTCACTTGGTTGCTGAAGTAATGAAGAATTGAAAATTCATAAGGGAAAATCATAGTTTTNAAAAACGTGTAGACTTATTGAAAAATGATAAATGAACGTGAGGTTCTAAATTTAATAGCCCTTAATTTGGTATATCGTCCTGTTTATAACAATAACGCATTCCATATATATTACAAGCCAAAGTTTCATTTTCAAAATTCATACACTTTGATTCAATTGCGCGGGCTAAAGATAAGTTTTAAATTAATCTTTCGTGGCCAATAACAATTGGCTGAGACCTAAGACATCATAATATTACTATTACAATGCGGTCAAATGGCTTTTATTTTCCCCCATACAAAATCGACCCAGCCTAACGTACATATACATATATGCATATATCGATGGCTGAGTGGAAGATCTACCTATCTCAGCTGCCGATTTAAAAACGCCCTATCTCAGCACATTTTCAATGTATTTTGAGACAGGGCGTTCTTCAACAAAATTCTGAGATAGGATGTTTTTCAATAAAATTCTGAAATAGTGCGTTCTTCAATCAAATTCTGAAGTAGGGCGTTGTAGAAAAGTTTTCTGAGATAGGGCGTTTTCGAACTGTCTGCCGAGATAGGTAGATCTTCCACTCAGCCATCCATATACAAATGTTAAGTTTGTTTGTTCGGCGGACATCAACTAAAAAGGTCTGCACCATTTTTTTTTTTTAAATTTGGACATCTGCTGCACACTTTCCAAGGTTGGTTATACTTAGAAGTGGTAGCTTCCAGACATACAGAAACTTTTACCTATTTCATACACTCAGCGATTAAAGTCCCTCTCAACTATACATAATTTCATGGTTTTATTTAAATTTACTTACTTTTTCGATTGAAACCAAATGTATTGCTGATGCATGCATAACAATTTTCAGCTTCGTGTTTTCCGGGACTTGTCCAAATCATTGGTAAACCGAATGGTAACGAAAATCGTTTTTTGTCCACCAAAAATTCATCGCACTAATGCACGAAATACATGTGAATTCGGGAGTGTATTTATTTTGTGCAGGTTCAGATTGCAAAAAGTACCATTTATAGCATGCTAGCTCATTTTTACTTGAGACTAATTTACGCTGGTCTGATTTCAAACGAATTTACCACAAACGAAACAAAACTTGTTTAATTTATTGCAAAGCTTTTTAATTTTTTTTTTCATCTTTATGAGTTTCCGAAGACAAGGATATGATGATTTCGGTTTGTGTTTTTTGGTTGCCAACTTATGTGAAATAGACGCGGTATAGACTGCCGCCTATTTGAAAGCATAACTCAGTCACTTTGACTTTAACGAACAACAGCTTTCACAGTATTAAAAAGGTATTAAAAAGCAATTCGTACAACAGAAACTCCCAACAGAAAGAACCCAAATTCAGGTCCAAGCAGTGTATAAACTACTATTATAAAAAAGTATTACGAAATAAAATATGAGTTGTAACGCAAAACCACATATCTGAACAATCAGTTGTATGGGAGCTATATGTTATAGTGAACCGATTTCCATGATTTTCAGAAATAGCTAAGGTAATATCAAAATACAGTCACATGCAAAATTTTAGTAAAATAACCTTAAAACTGAGGTAATTATTAACAAAAAACCTAAGGCCCTTATTATGAGTTGCATTCGATTTTCGATCTTCGCTGGCTATCGAAGATCGAAGATCGAAATTAAAATTCGTATTATGAGATATGCAAGCGTGTCGAAATTTTCGTTGAGTATCGAATTTTCTGTCGAACAGAATTTTGCTTTCGTTAATGTATCGAAGTGTTAGAAAATTGTGAAAAATGTACGATTTGGCTTTTGTTTCTTACTTTTTGGCGACTAGACACTAATTTTAAACAATTTTCATTAATTTCATGGAGCTCTAACGTCGTGAATACTAAACACAAGCCGAAAGTCTAGTTTTACTTATGAAAGAAAATCCCAATACGCTGTTGGCACGATCTCTGAGAACAAAATCATGAAGCTGTTTATAGTTTTAATATATTTTAATAATAGATTTGGATCATACAATTTCTTAAATATATTGTATGTCAAAATATATTCGAAAGACTGCACTTAATCTCTCTTAAACGTTTTCTGCTCCTGGCCAGTTTTCTAAGCTCTCATCCTGTGACGAATCGTCCAATCAGAACTCCGTTGTACTAATTAAATTTAATTTTTTTTACCACGTTTTTATAAACTCCCTTCCTTTTTTGTTTCATTTTAGTTTGCACAAATTTACATATGTACATATGTATAAGCACACTATGTAGTGTGCTCGATTTGTAAACAAAGCTTCTCAACAGTGAAAAATATACTATTGTGAACAACCTAAACGAGCGAAATTCACAATAGCGCTATTCTTCATCGAGTGAGTGCCATAATACCAAATGAAAATTCGTTCGATCAGCACTTCCGACCACAGTCGAAGATCGAATGCAACTCATAATAGGGGCCTAAAATTTAAGCAGATTTTCAAGCACCGTTATCTCGAAAACTAGACTGGAAAAACGGAGGACGCCATTGAATTTAAAAGATCCCAGTTAAGTAAGATCAGTTATCAAAACCTTCGCCCAGAAAAAAATTCAAAACCTGAGCACAGTGTCTTAAACGACGAAAAATTCACTTTCAGAACTCTAAAAATTCCCCCCTAAATATCTAAAAATTTTGACGTGATACGGATTTTCTGAAAACGCCATCGTAATCTAGTGGCCAAAATTAAGTTTACGTATTTGGCCGTTTAGCTGTGATATTTTTGCCTCCCTACTGTGAAATAGGCGTGCTTTTTTACACGCACACGTAACTGCGCTAAAAAATTGTATGGAGCTGTTAGTCACAAACTTTATATGCGCTTATGAATAGTTGTCAATAAAATCAAAAGTTGCTTGTTTTTAGTTGGAAATTGTCGATGCTTGTTTTGTTTTTTTACATGTTATACGGTAGACAAACGGGCTCGATTATTTGCATAACCAGCCTTTATTTGCTTTGACTCATGCATTTTCCTCTTTAATATTTGCATAAGAAGCCGAACAAATGCACGAAATTTTTGGGAATTAACTCGGATCCGGGCATTTTTCGTTGACAACACTGGTCAGCTGTTGTCTTTTCTACAAGTAAGCAAACAAAGCGCACGTGTTCCGCGTCCGCAGTAGCCGAGTGGTAAGAGTTACGGGATACAAGCCTGTAGCTGCCAGGTTCGATCCTCGGTTGGAGCGATTGCGAAATTTTTTTTTTGTTTTTATTTATTTTATATTTTTTTTAATTTTATTTGATCTATATATTTATTGTTACTTTATTTTGTTTTCATTTGCTTTATTTTATATCACATTTTTTATTTTACTATCAGTTAATTTAAATTTTTAGAGTTGAATTTTAATAAAAAGTCAACAACAACTAACTGAAAGCAACGTAAAAAAAATATAGAACTTATAAAAAAAAATAATGAAAAAAAAAAATAAAAAAAAATGAAAATTTAATTGGCCGTGGGACTCGAACCCACGACCTTGCGGCTCGTTTATCCGCATAACTGCCGTCTGTGAGGTCAAAATTATTATGCGCATATGTATGCCAGATTATATGCATAAGCTTTGCCGTCTGTCACAGCTTTTAAGCGTAGATGCATATATCGTCGCTGCGCCAACAAAAACAATTATGTGTTTTTTAATAACTTTTCAGGAGAGCAAAAAACTGATTCCTGATGCCAATAGGCATATTTTGCAAATGTCGTATTAAACAAAAATAATAAAAAAAATAATAAATTTGTTTGACCAATTACGATGTGATCAACATTTGCGCCGCTTTAAAGCACATAGCTATTTTTATACACGATTTAAATTTGTTTTTGGCGGTATGGAATCGTATGCAATTGGTACATAATACTGCCGTTAGGCCTAGATGCAATGTATAGAAGTTGAGGACTCGATTAGTTAACTGCCCGTTGCTCCTGTTATCTAATGAAAAAATGGTCAGAAACATTTTTATTGAATTTTTGTAATAAAAATTAATGCAAAGTGGTGAGTGGACACATATTTTGTACAAACCATGAAATTGCAAGAGATGCGAACTGTTTTTTTCGGTCAGCGTATTAACTTGACCCAATGTACTTTTTCAAAGTTTCGATGGGGTGTATCACAGAATAAACAGTATACAGAAGACGCATGTCGGCTATCGAAGCAAGTTGAATTTATAGCACAAGTGGTGAGGCAAGCAAGGGTATCACAAGCGGCGCTGCCTCTGTTACTTTAGCAGTATTTTCACTCGGCTGACGCTGTTAATTCCATCGTCGATATGACGACAAGATGTTAACTAACTTCGTTTTCCATCACGACTAGCGTTGCCGTTTTGATGCAATTTTATAATTTTTGATACTTTTTTTTCTAAATTGCCCTATTTTGATACTTTCGGCCGGCAGAAATAAATTTTTGAAGAACTGTGAATAATATTACTAGTTTAAAGGAAAATATTTTTTTTCTGGTTGTTTATACTATGTCTCCATTGCGAGATTTATTTGTTAAGATTTAATAAATCCAGTTGCTAAATCACAACCGTCTACATCGCCCCAACGAGATATGTTTGACGTTCCCATTTTTAAATATTTCACGTTTGCTTATGTATGATTTTATAAATACAGTATGATTTTATAAGTACAGTGCAATGGGGTATAGTCGTTGCGCTGGGTATGCAGTTACAGTTGCATGGCTATACTCAAACCCTCCTATGATGACGACCACGGCAAACGTTTAAAAGACTACGATTTGAGGGCATGCACCTGGAATGTCCGAACCCTTAATGGGGAAGGTGCCTCTGCCCGGATGGTCGATGTCCTCGTAAGGACAAAACCTGACATCACTGCCATCCAAGAAATGCATTGGACGGGGCAAGGCAAGCAGTGTCTGGGGCCTTACGACGTCTACTACAGCTGCCATGTAAAGTAGCGCAAATTCGGAGTTTGTGGTGGGAGAGAGACTCCGACGCCGTGAAGCGAGATTCTTCAACATCTCGCTCATCTGCGCCCATGCGCCGACGGAAGAGAAGGATGAGGCATCCAAAGATGAGCGCTTGAAGCGCACGTACTAGCGCTGGCCCCGTCATGATATCAAAATCGTGCTTGGCCACTTCAATGCCAGGGTGGGCAAGGAAGGGATCTTTGGAACCACCGTCGGAAAATTCAGCCTCCACGACGAAACGTCCGACAACGGATTGAGGCTGATCGACTTCGCCGGGGCCCGAAACATGGTAGTATGCAGTACTAGGTTCAAGCATAAAAAGATCCATCAAGCTACCTGGCTGTCTCCGGATCGAAAAACGAGAAACCAAATCGATCATGTTGTGATAGACGGAAGGCACGCTTCCAGTGTTTTAGACGTACGCACACTCCGAGGCCCAAACATCGACTCGGACCACTATCTTGTTGCAGCCAAGATACGCACCCGCCTCTGTGCAGCAAAAAATGTGCGCCCAAAAAAACGTGCACCGAAATATGAAAGGAAAGCTTAACGTCGAAAAGCTGCAATCACAACAGCTACTCGACTCTCACACCTGCTCTCAGAGAGTACTCTTCAACATTCGACATAAGCGAGCAGTAGAACCACATTTTCCGCTCATTAAGTACCGCCGCCGAAGAAGTAGTCGGATTTAAGCGAGCCCGAAAACAACTGGTACGATGAGGAGTGTCAGGGAGCTGCAGAGAAAAAAGGTGCCGCCTGCAGGGCCACGCAGCGATCGGGCGCAACGCGCGCTATGTGGGACCGCTATAGGGATCTGAAGAGGGAAGCGAGACGTTTTTGCCGCAATAAGAAGAAAGAGGAGTGAGTGCGAAGAGCTTGAAATGCTGGCCGACAGGAAGAATGCCCGAAAATTTTACCAGAGAGTTAGGCGACTTACGGAAGGTTTAAAGACCGGGGCGCACTCCTGTAAGAACAATAATGGCGACCTAGTAACTGATGTCCAGAGCGTACTTAAATTATGGAGGGAACACTTTTCCGCCCTACTAAATGGTAGCAGCACGGAAAGTTGTGGAGAAGAAGAACCCGAGCCCGCAGTCGATGATGACGGAGTCGACGTTCCACCGCCTGACTATGACGAGGTACGTATAGCAATAACGCGGCTGAAAAACAACAAAGCCGCTGGAGCTGACAGCCTGCCAGCTGAGCTATTCAAGTACGGCGGCGAGGAGTTGATAAGGTGCATGCATCAACTCTTGTGCAGAATATGGTCAGATGAACGCATGCCCGACGACTGGAATTTAAGTGTGCTCTGCCCAATCCACAAGAAAGGTGACCCCGCCATTCGCGCCAACTACCGCGGAAACAGCCTTCTAAGCATAGGTTACAAGGTCTTATCGAGCGTATTGTGAGAAAGCTTGAAGCTCACCGTCAATGAACTGATTGGGCCTTAACAGTGTGGCTTTAGGCCTGGCAAATCAACCATAGACTAGGTATTCATAATACGCCAAATCTTGAAAAAAAAACCCCGAGAATAGGAGCGACACTCACCACCTATTTGTCGACTTACACATATGTTAGTGTTTGGCCGAGCCTCTCCTCCGACTTGTGGTGTGCGCCTTTATGTTGTCACACAAATCGGAGGGACCTACAGTTTTACGCAGACTCCGATCGACGATTGTATTTTTATGAGAAGCTGTTTTTCATGGCAGAAGTACACTCGGAGATTTGACATTGCCTGCCGAGGGACGACCGCTGTTAAGAAAAAACCTTTTTCTATATTTTTTTTGCGATGTTGCTTTGACCAGGGCTTTAACCCAGGTGTTGACCGGTGAAAGCTCGCACCGCTTACCACTACACCATAGCGGCCGTCGAAACAAAAACAAAACTCATACGGCTGTGCAAAATGACGTTGAGCAATGAACAATTTACTACAAGAGCGTGCAATTGCTGGCTTATGCCGATGACATCGACCTCATCGGTAACAAAAACCGTGAAGTCTGTTCTGCCTTTTCCAAGTTGGATAGGGAAGCAAAGTGAATGGGTCTGGTGGTAAACGAGGACAAGACGAAGTATCTCCTGTCATCAAACAAACAGTCAGCACATTCGCGCCTAGGCACCCACGTCACTGTTGACAGTTACAATTTCGAGAAAGAAGAGAATTTCGTTTACTTGGGAACCAGCATTAACACCGATAATAATGTCTGCACTGAAAGCCAACGTGGAATCACTCTTGCCAACAAGTGCTACTATGGACTGAGTAGGCAATTCAGGAGTAAAGTCCTCTCTCGACGTACGAAAGCCACGCTCTATAATTCGCTCATCATGCCCGTGCTGGTATATGGCTCAGAAGCATGGACAATGACAACNAAGAGGAGTGAGTGCGAAGAGCTTGAAATGCTGGCCGACAGGAAGAATGCCCGAAAATTTTACCAGAGAGTTAGGCGACTTACGGAAGGTTTCAAGACCGGGGCNTTTTTTTTGCGATGTTGCTTTGACCAGGGCTTTAACCCAGGTGTTGACCGGTGAAAGCTCGCACCGCTTACACTACACCATAGCGGCCGTCGAAACAAAAACAAAACTCATACGGCTGTGCAAAATGACGTTGAGCAATGAACAATTTACTACAAGAGCGTGCAATTGCTGGCTTATGCCGATGACATCGACCTCATCGGTAACAAAAACCGTGAAGTCTGTTCTGCCTTTTCCAAGTTGGATAGGGAAGCAAAGTGAATGGGTCTGGTGGTAAACGAGGACAAGACGAAGTATCTCCTGTCATCAAACAAACAGTCAGCACATTCGCGCCTTGGCACCCACGTCACTGTTGACAGTTACAATTTCGAGAAAGTAGAGAATTTCGTTTACTTGGGAACCAGCATTAACACCGATAATAATGTCAGCATTGAAATCCAACGCAGAATCACTCTTGCCAACAAGTGCTACTTTGGACTGAGTAGGCAATTCAGGAGTAAAGTCCTCTCTCGACGTACGAAAACCACGCTCTATAAGTCACTCATCATGCCCGTGCTGGTATATGGCGCAGAAGCATGGACAATGACAACATCCGATGAGGCGGCTCTTGGAGTGTTTGAGAGAAAGATTTTGCGGAAGATTTACGGGCCTTTACGCGTTGGCGACGGCGAGTACCGCAGACGATGCAACGATGAGCTGTATGAGCTTTACAACTTTACCGCTGGCTTGGCCATGTCGTTTGAAAGGACACCGACTCTCCAGCTCTGTAAGTATTCAACTCGGAACACGCTGGTGGTAGCAGAGGAACAGGGAGGCCCCCACTGCGATGGAAAGATCAGGTGGAGAAGGACTTGGCTTCACTTGGCGTTTCCAATTGGCGTCAGTTGGCACAGAGGAGAAACGACTGGCGTGTTTTGCTGAACTCGGCTGCGGACATTGAAATACAGACAGATAAAGGGGAGGTACCAGAGGGAAGTTTCATTATGTGAATTCTTAATATCATTGGCTTCGTATTCGTGGTAAATATGTATAATATATAGTTTGGAAAATGTAACTTATGGTACCATAATCCGAATCATTTTCCCGAATTTAAGAAAAAATATCAAAATGGTAAAGATCAACATTTGCGGAAAGAAATTTGTTTAAAGAGCTGTTGGGGAAATAAACTCTCCTTTCAAAATCAAATCGTGGGCCCTTGGCATGTCATGAAGACCTAGTTAGCAAATATGACTGCCAATTCATTTCGTGAGTCGAATTGAGTTCTAGAGGAATTCTTTGTGCAATGTTATCGAAGCAGAACCATTACGGAATTTATAAATTTTATGTCGCAGCGCGTAAAAGATTTATAGAAAGTGGAGAAGACTAAGCATGATATTATCATAAAACATTTTTTCTGAATTTTTAGTTCTTAAAATAATATCTTCTTAATTTATTACAACCAAAGTTATGTTAATAATAATTGGCTTTAAAACTAAACAATATATAAAAACTCCTAAAAATACGAAAATGTTTCCACACCCAACAAATTGTATTTATTGATCAATATTATTGAAGATTTAACTTAAATCTACTGCATTCCGAGATTTAATATTATGGTATCTCTCAACAGGTTTAACGTTAAATCTCGTCAGAGGGCTAAATCTGCATTAAATCTCATAATGGAGACATAGTATTAAAGTCTCAAAATTTTTATAGAGATATTTATAAGTTGGATTTGGTAGCTCTTATAAGGGAAACACAACCCGGAATTTCTTTGCACACGCCGCTGTTATAGGGCCCCTAAACCACACAAAAACATTGCGCAATATCGGGCTTGCGTCGGTCGTTCGTGTGGTGAATGGGGTTATTTCTTCTAAATTGCACAGTTATTGCGCTAAAATCAAAATTATTTTGATATTTTGCTCAGGGATGATAAATGAGTCTTTTAATTTTGTACCAAATGACCAAAAATAATGTACTAAATAAACCGAAAAAGTACCAACATTTAAAAAACCATACACACAGTTAAATGTGTTTTAATTAGAAAAATTATCTATATAAAAGTTTCCAAAATATTTACTTTTATAGAAATAACAAGGTTCTCGTATTCAAAATTATCTAAAATTGTAAAAAACTACCACAGTTTCTGCGTTCTCCTACCCTTGCAAAATAGGGGAAATTGAGAGCCCAAAATTACATCGAATTCTGCAAATTTTTTCTGGAAAAATTTCTAGCTGCGAAAACTTGCAAGTAAGAAAATCAGCTGATCACAAACATATCTGTGTTTTTATGGAAAAGTAGCTTATGTCGAAAGGTTGGCTTTAGTACAAATCGGCATTCGCAGGATACGATTGCGAATGACTCACCGGCGCTGAGCCGTTGAACAAATTTTGGCAAAAAAACGTGCAAAAAATAGTTCCGATACTAGCAAGTCAATATTCTTGTTAAGTCTCATCGAAAAATTCCTTGTCTTTTAAAGAATAGAGGAAATGCCGCATTATACTAAAGCCAGCCCCTCAACATAAGCTACTTTTCCATACGAGCACGGATATGTATGTTTGTGAATAACCAAAAGCAAATAGGGCTTTTTGAATTATTTATTATAAGTTTTATAAATATTGCTTGTATACAAGGAAAAAAAGGCAAAGTTATTATGCACATGGTTTACATATTGAGTTTATTTTTAGTCAATTTACTATTAATCTCCAGTTGTATTTTATTTTAAGTAGTGTGTGTCAACTATGATTGCCGTATACAACTTGAGTTTAGTTTTAGTCAATTTACTATTAATCTCCAGTTGTATTTTATTTTAAGTAGTGTGTGTCAACTATGATTGCCGTATACAACTTGAGTTTAGTTTTAGTCAATTTACTATTAATCTCCAGTTGTATTTTATTTTAAGTAGTGTGTGTCAACTATGATTGCCGTATACAACTTGAGTTTAGTTTTAGTCAATTTACTATTAATCTCCAGTTGTATTTTATTTTAAGTAGTGTGTGTCAACTATGATTGCCGTATACAACTTGAGTTTAGTTTTAGTCAATTTACTATTAATCTCCAGTTGTATTTTATTTTAAGTAGTGTGTGTCAACTATGATTGCCGTATACAACTTGAGTTTAGTTTTAGTCAATTTACTATTAATCTCCAGTTGTATTTTATTTTAAGTAGTGTGTGTCAACTATGATTGCCGTATACAACTTGAGTTTAGTTTTAGTCAATTTACTATTAATCTCCAGTTGTATTTTATTTTAAGTAGTGTGTGTCAACTATGATTGCCGTATACAACTTGAGTTTAGTTTTAGTCAATTTACTATTAATCTCCAGTTGTATTTTATTTTAAGTAGTGTGTGTCAACTATGATTGCCGTATACAACTTGAGTTTAGTTTTAGTCAATTTACTATTAATCTCCAGTTGTATTTTATTTTAAGTAGTGTGTGTCAACTATGATTGCCGTATACAACTTGAGTTTAGTTTTAGTCAATTTACTATTAATCTCCAGTTGTATTTTATTTTAAGTAGTGTGTGTCAACTATGATTGCCGTATACAACTTTTCAATTTTCCAAAATAAATAAAAATGCTGAAATGTTATGGCAGCATTTTTCAGTTGATAGTTGACAAGTAATTTTTAGCAAAAAAAAACTGACTTAAACAAAGTATATATAGCTATATATATTTCACGATCCAATGATCGGATCTAAACCAGATTAGTATGGGACCACCTCTGAGACACTACCTTTCCGATGCAAAATTTCGGAAAATTCGAAATCGGTTGACGTGGTCCAAAGTTATGCGGTAACATACATAAAAAAAATATTCCGACGAACTGATAACCTCCTCCTTTTTTGGAAGTCGGTTAAAAAGAAAATGGGTTAGTTTTAAAGGCACATAGCTATATCTACTTAATTAATTTTTTTTTTTGAAACAAGGATGGGTGTTTAGAACAGATCCTTTTATTTTTGAATGCGTTATGATGTAGTATATTTTTTGAGATAAATATTTATTCATTCATATGTATTCTTAAGGCGAAAGAAGTCTGATGAGGAAGTGTTGTTATTTCCGAAATAGCTATCACTTCTACCATTTTTTCAAATTGTTGTTGCTTTTCCACAATAAGATTTTCATTGAAAAACGGCCTCAAGCTCTATAAAAAAATTTGGGTATAATTGTTATAGGCCATAAAATAACAAAAATAAATAACTTCAGGACGATCACGCCTAAAAGTTAAACATTCTAATAATAGAAATATTAACGAACACCAACAAAACCAACAACCACATGATCGAGTGTGAATTGCAGCGGAATAGCTGCGTTTGATTGTAGTTGNTTAACTTCAGGACGATCACGCCTAAAAGTTAAACATTCTAATAATAGAAATATTAACGAAAACCAACAAAACCAACAACTACATGATCGAGTGTGAATTGCAGCGGAATAGCTGCGTTTGATTGTAGTTGGCTTAACAAATGGTCAGTGGGATCGTCGGTTCGAATCCTACTGAAAGAAGTCTGATGAAAAAATGTGGTGATTTCCGAAATAGCTATCACTTCTACCATTTTTTCAAATTATTGTTGCTTTTCCACAATAAGATTTTCATTGAAAAACGGCCTCAAGCTCTATAAAAAAATTTGGGTATAATTGTTATAGGCCATAAAATAACAAAAATAATTAACTTCAGGACGATCACGCCTAAAAGTTAAACATTCTAATAATAGAAATATTAACGAAAACCAACAAAACCAACAACTACATGATCGAGTGTGAATTGCAGCGGAATAGCTGCGTTTGATTGTAGTTGGCTTAACAAATGGTCAGTGGGATCGTCGGTTCGAATCCTACTGAAAGAAGTCTGATGAAAAAATGTGGTGATTTCCGAAATAGCTATCACTTTTATCATTTTTTTCAAATTATTGTTGCTTTTTCACAATAAGATTTTCATTAAAAAACGGCCTCAAGCTCAATAAAAATTGTTGAATATAATTGTTATAAGGCTATAAAATAACGAAAACAGGTACTCTACATAATTAATGGCCTTGCCTGTCGCATACGACTTATGTAGTCCATTGGTGAATATATCGGTAGATTGAATACATTTTCTAATGTAGAGTAGACGCTGTCTACCTCCACACTTTTTACATTTGTTAATAGTCGGATTCCAATTGCAAGCGATCAAATTAAATAGTAGAATCTATGTAGTGCAAGTGGTATCTGCATAGATATGTATTAAACGTCTGAATGGGTTGATTCATATTATGTTTCAAGACATTCTCTTACAGCTCAGAGACATGATCAACACAACAGTAACACAGCGTCCGAACCGAACAACAAGTTAACAAAGAGAGTGAATGTCACTCACTTCGCTGAAGTAAGTAGAGAGAAAACATTGCATTTACTACCCGTTGTGTTTTACACTCGAAAGGCAACACATTCGACAGGCAGTTGATTCCAGACAATTGCATCGAATTTTGCGGTTGGAGTGTTAAGCAACTATACATATGTACGTATAGCTGTATGGATATGAATGTGTGTGTGTATATGCATGTACTTATTTAAGTACATAGTTATTTACCGAACAGTAGCACAGAATTAGAAAAAATTTTACAGCAATAATCAAGTAATAACTAAGCGTTGGTTTACCACGACCTTGCTAAGACGAAAAAAATTTACATGTGAGCCTTTTTAACATACATACGTTTATTGCAGCATCTTTCTACCTTTAATTTATTTTCCACTAATAATTACTTTGCTTTAGAGATATTTATGGGAATAGAGCACATGATTTCGGTCGTTTTAGAGTTGTAGCAGGTAGTGGGTTTTTTTCTCTTCAAACTGCATTTAGTTGGGATTTCCCTGAACCCCAGATGTTTCATAAATAAGTTCTTTTCGTCGTACACTACCTCCTACAACTCTAAAACAGCGGAAATCATGTGCTCTATTTCCATAAATATGTCTAAAGCATACTAATTGTTAGTGGGAAATAAACAAAAGGTAGGTAGAAAGCTGATGCAATATTGCAAATCAATGATCAGCAAAGAGTGCCTTTTTTGAAGTTCCCCGCTACTCAGCATTTTTTTTGCATATAAGTACGTCTAAATCAGCGAAACGCCACCAATCTGATCTACGCATATGCACACTGACCTTGATTTGTGCGCACAAGTTGCCCTCCATATGAATACTGCCCTTATCATACTCATACCATCCCCAATAAGTTTGATCCTAAGCTCAATGGAGTTTGATCCAGAATATTCATTGCTTGCGTGGAATCATGTGAATCATTCCACTCAACCCGAAATTTGTAAATGCCGCTTCCGCCAACAACCCAATTTGCCACAGGGCGAAGACGACGTCGTTACGAAGAGCATTTGCGGGAACAAATAAATGGAGCTGCTGCTGAGATAGCNATTTGTTAATAGTCGGATTCCGATTGCAAGCGATCAAATTAAATAGTAGAATCTATGTAGTGCAAGTGGTATCTGCATAGATATGTATTAAACGTCTGAATGGGTTGATTCATATTATGTTTCAAGACATTCTCTTACAGCTCAGAGACATGATCAACACAACAGTAACACAGCGTCCGAACCGAACAACAAGTTAACAAAGAGAGTGAATGTCACTCACTTCGCTGAAGTAAGTAGAGAGAAAACATTGCATTTACTACCCGTTGTGTTTTACACTCGAAAGGCAACACATTCGACAGGCAGTTGATTCGAGACAATTGCATCGAATTTTGCGGTTGGAGTGTTAAGCAACTATACATATGTACGTATGGCTGTATGGATATGAATGTGTGTGTGTATATGCATGTACTTATTTAAGTGCATAGTTATTTACCGAACAGTAGCACAGAATTAGAAAAAATTTTACAGCAATAATCAAGTAATAACTAAGCGTTGGTTTACCACGACCTTGCTAAGACGAAAAAAATTTACATGTGAGCCTTTTTAACATACATACGTTTATTGCAGCATCTTTCTACCTTTAATTTATTTTCCACTAATAATTACTTTGCTTTAGAGATATTTATGGGAATAGAGCACATGATTTCGGTCGTTTTAGAGTTGTAGCAGGTAGTGGGTTTTTTTCTCTTCAAACTGCATTTAGTTGGGATTTCCCTGAACCCCAGATGTTTCATAAATAAGTTCTTTTCGTCGTACACTACCTCCTACAACTCTAAAACAGCGGAAATCATGTGCTCTATTTCCATAAATATGTCTAAAGCATACTAATTGTTAGTGGGAAATAAACAAAAGGTAGGTAGAAAGCTGATGCAATATTGCAAATCAATGATCAGCAAAGAGTGCCTTTTTTGAAGTTCCCCGCTACTCAGCATTTTTTTTGCATATAAGTACGTCTAAATCAGCGAAACGCCACCAATCTGATCTACGCATATGCACACTGACCTTGATTTGTGCGCACAAGTTGCCCTCCATATGAATACTGCCCTTATCATACTCATACCATCCCCAATAAGTTTGATCCTAAGCTCAATGGAGTTTGATCCAGAATATTCATTGCTTGCGTGGAATCATGTGAATCATTCCACTCAACCCGAAATTTGTAAATGCCGCTTCCGCCAACAACCCAATTTGCCACAGGGCGAAGACGACGTCGTTACGAAGAGCATTTGCGGGAACAAATAAATGGAGCTGCTGCTGAGATAGCCCAATTGAGTTTAAGATCTCTAAAAGCGTCTTTTCTTAAAAGATGCCGAGCTTGTATTAGAATAGAAGGTCGCCAATTTGAGCATATTTTATCAATAAATGAATAAATTTTTCTGCAAACAACTCATGTGTGTTCAGGGGCGCACCCAGGAATATATTTTAGGGGCGGTTTTATATTTCTGAAGATATATCACCGGAAAATACTGAACATTTTCTTCAGATAATACGCTCTTTAAAATATATTTATGCAAGTTTTATGTACAGTATGTAATAAATAAATAAACGTTTTAAAATTCATAAACTGCACTTTATTTACATAAGATTAACAGAACTCAAACACTTTTAACCGACTTTAAAAAAAGGGGAGGTTATCAATTCGCCGGAATACGTAACTTTGGACCACGTGAACCGATTTCAATAATCATTTTTTTGTAGAAAGATGGTACCTCAAGGTTCGTCCCGTAATTTGGTTTAGAGATCCGATGATTGGATCATGAAGAAATTAACAGTACCCCTAAATTTGAATATATGAATTGAAGCCCGTTGTGTTCTTTCCTTAAAAACTACTTGTTTAATAAAAAGTGCTATAAACTCAAGATGCGCTCAACTTTCAAAAGTACCTAAGAAAAAATTTTAAATAAGACTCAGTAAAAATAAATTTATTGATTTCATGAATTTTTGCACTTTTATGTTCCTTTTTTCGATTTCTGGTTTCTGGCTTTCGATAGAGATGGTGATTTTTCACGATTTCTAATTTTTTTTAATATTTCGAATACCGAAAAAATTAACTGAACTCTCAAGAAAAACCAAAAATTCATATAAAACGACGGACGAGAAATTAAAAGAAATTTTCTTCTACCAAAATTTCTTTAATCAGTTTGCAGCTCTCAAGCAAAAAATGCTCGTATATTCATTTCCTCATGAAAATTTACAGCAAAAGCAAAGCGCTTTTTCAAGCAACAGAAATTATAATAAATATTTCTTATAATTTCCTTGAGAGCTGGATTCTTAGCTTTAAGATACAGTTTGTATTTGAGGTTATTAGCTTTAGGGGTGGTTTGAACCCCAAAACCCACCCCTTGTGTGCGCTAATGTGTGTGTTTTATTTCTCGTGAACCCATCCTTCACAAAAAATATTGATACATATAGCTCTTGTTATAGACTCTAGTCCGAATCCCGGTAAGTAACATAAAATAATGTCAGGAGCAGGCAATAATGTACCTTTGTACTATTTAGTATGTCATTGGTCGGTAACAAGAGCAACTTAAATTGAAATCTATTAAATACATTCTAGCGTGTCTCAGTCCTTTGCCCACAAAAGCGGCTATAACTTTTTTTCTATTCGAAACAGTAAGAGTGGCACCTTTCTAAAATCTTTATTAAATGAGCAATTTTTTTATGTAATGTAAAGGTATAGCTCAGTACATTTTTTTTCACCAGAGATAGTCAAAGTTGGGGAAGAAAATATCAAAAAGCTAAAAATCCCAAAATAGTCATAATTTTATGATGGTTCCTTAATATATTTTAACTACATTGCACTTGAGTATGAAGAAGCAACTATCTGGAAGTATTTTGCTTAGAAAATTTACTAAGTATAGCCTTTTTTGTAGATGCAGTTAAAGAAAATACATGAAAAGGCACGATTTTTCTTTAATTCAAAAAATTTAAATATTGCAGACATATCAATGGAAGATGCTTATACGAGGGTATATACATATAAACGAGTTTCTAAAAGGGGGCATCGCACATCCAATACGCGTGGAATATTTTATCAGCTATAACTTCGGAACCATAAGTCCCATGAACTTGCGATTTGGTATGCAGGTATAGCTATGGTAGGTGCTTATAAAAAGATAAATATAAATGAGTTTGTAAAATATGGCGTGGCAAATCCCATAGGCGTGGAAATTTTTATCAGCTATAACTTCAGAACCACAAGTCCCACGAACTTTAAATTTGGTATGCAGACATATCAATGGTAGATGCTTATACGAGGGTATATATAAACGAGTTTCTAAAAGGGGGCATCGCACATCCAATACGCGGGGAATATTTTATCAGCTATAACTTCAGAACCACAAGTCCCACGAACTTTAAATTTGGTATGCAGACATATCAATGGTAGATGCTTATACGAGGGTATATATAAACGAGTTTCTAAAAGGGGGCATCGCACATCCAATACGCGGGGAATATTTTATCAGCTATAACTTCAGAACCACAAGTCCCACGAACTTTAAATTTGGTATGCAGACATATCAATGGTAGGTGCTTATACGAGGGTAAAAATAAACGAGTTTATAAAAAGCGGCGTGGCACATCCCATACGCGTGGAATTTTTTATCAGCCATAACTTCGGCACCATAAGTCCCACGAATTTGAAATTTGGTATGCAGACATATCAATGGTAGATGCTTATACGAGGGTATATATAAACGAGTTTCTAAAAGGGGGCATAGCACATCCAATACGCGTGGAATATTTTATCAGCTATAACTTCGGAACCATAAGTCCAATAACTTGAGATTTGGTGTGCAGGTATAGCTATGGTAGGTGCTTATAAAAAGATAAATATAAATGAATTTGTAAAATATGGCGTGGCAAATCCCATAGGCGCCGATATTTTTATCAGCTATAACTTCAAAACCATAAGTCACAGGAAATTTAAATTTGGTATGCATACATATCTATGGTAGGTGCTTATAGTAGGGTGTATATGAATGAGTTTATAAAAGGGAGCGTGGCACATCCCGTAGGCTTGATATTTTTATTCAGCCATAAATTGGGAACCATAAGTCACATGAACTTGAAATTGGGTATTCAGGTATATGTGGAAGGTGTTCAGAGTAAAGTATATATAAATGAGTTTGTAAAAGGGATAACTTGGATATTTAAATCTGTGTGTGTGTTTTTTTTTTTTGAATGCTTACCGTCTTTAGATTATTTTGAATTTAAATTTTTTTAATCCCGCGATGCTGTTAAACGAAAAAGGTTCATTGTTAAAGAATAAAACTCCTTCCGAATTAAGCATTCTACCAGAAAAGTGCTGCTATACATAAAACAGCTAATCGAATAGGCAGCTAAACGGAATGTACCGTAGTAGAATAATTTTAATTTATAAATTTGATCGTTACCTTAATCCATGTAATATTAACAATGAAACAAGATTTATAGTACAAGTGATGATCAATATATATTAGTTAAAGCACGATAAAGCTAAANAAAGAGGCAGCTAAACGGAATGTACCGTAGTAGAATAATTTTAATTTATAAATTTGATCGTTACCTTAATCCATGTAATATTAACAATGAAACAAGATTTATAGTACAAGTGATGATCAATATATATTAGTTAAAGCACGATAAAGCTAAAAGTATAGGTCATAAGTATGCCTTAATGTAAACAAAGAAAATAGTTTGTCTCCTTTAATTTATGCTTAACAGAACATCTGTATTACTGTTTTATATTTTGATTTGTTTACCCCGAACGATGTCGGGTGCTCTGCTAGTACTGCATATTTGGCAATTTTTATAGAAATTTTTTAAATTAGCGATGGCGAACGTTGAAAAAAGTAAGAAAAATAGGGGGTTAATAATTTTACCCGATGAAAACTGCCAACATGTCTGACAATGTACTTTTATACATCGTTTTTAAAACATGTCTGTTTTTTTAAATCGGATGAAAAATAATCAAGCTGCTAATAGATAAGTGGATCAAGTGCGAAAATAACGGGTTTTTAATAAAAAAAATTGCGGGTTCAGGAACTATAATAAACCTATTTTATATTGCACTCGAACCCACCTACAATCTACACTAAGTTTTGTTTCGAGTGGATTTCGTGATTTTTTTTATATAACCAATTTTTTTTATTTTTGTTGTGATAAAGTATTTTTTTTAATATTCAGTCCGCCATATAGGATTCGCCATTTTGAATTTTTTAAATCGTACATCAAATTCGTAATAAGCGACCCCAAAAACATATATTTAGTGTTTTTGCAGAGATTAAGTGATTTTTTGAGTATGCAGTCCGCCATATTGAAAACGCCATTTTCAATTTTTAAAATCTGGCATAAAATTTGTAAGTTGTATAGATGGAACCACTGTGCGCTGATTGATGGAATTGAGAATTCGGCTATTGTCGGCTCGAAGAGAGACGATGACATTATACAAAGATCCTAGCGTTATTTGTTGCTATAGGTTTTAAGCATCGTTTGCATTACTAGTAGATTATTTTTCAAAGTTGCCGATTTATTAGATCCCAGTGTTATTTGTTGATGTAGGGTTTTAGCATCGTTTAGATTACTAGTACTAGATTGTTTTTGTGAAGTTGCCGATTTATTAGCACTTTTAAGAGAGTCTGACTTCGTGATATTAGAAGATGTAGCACTTTGCGTGTCATCTAAAGTGGCCAGAAACGGGGAGGCGAACGAATTGAGTTTCGGCGCATGTCCGCATATACTTTACAAAAAAAACCTCTATTGGAGTTGGCAAGAAATTTTGCATCAGCGGGCTGTGTACCAACACAAGTTAAATGAAAAAGTTCATTGCACTTAATGCAGTGAATCGTTTGTCGAGACCGATCATCCTTTTGATCACATATGTACGGAATTTTTATTACGGCAAATCAATGATTTTTATGTTCACGCAAGAGTCTCTGTCTCATTACTTATAGAGTTAACGTTCGCACCAAATGTACCGTCATAGAAAATATGAAAATCGTGTATATCACACAAAGATTTACTTTGTTATTCAACTAAAGCTGACGAGCAGAGAAAATACGTCCACACCGCACGACTGATGGCAGCAAGGTGCGCGCATTAAAGTGCACAACGTTGAACCCCTTTTGACGCCTACACAAAATGTTATGGCTGTTGTCTTCAATGCTATTCGCTCTCATTTCAAGCAGCAGCAGTAAAAGCAACTGTAACAGAGTCCTTTAATGATTACTTAAGGTGATCCTCAGTAAAGATTTGAAAAAGTTTCCGCTCAGAGTCAGCTAATTGTTCATTAACAGCATTTAATGAACAGTGAAGTTACGTAAAAAAAAAACCATCACTTAACTTTTTAACGAAAGATTATAAAATTTGTTGTTTGTTTTCAATAAATTTCAATTTCGCTAACGTTGCTGTAACAGTCGCATTGGCACAGTGAGCAGAGCACTGACGTGTCATTTGGGAGATCCGAGTTCAATCCTCGGCAACGGAATACTTTTTTCTTTTATAAATTAATTTTTTTATTTTAATTTTCAAGTTTTATTATTTAAAGACTAAATATTTTTTAGTTTCATTTAATATTTAGGAGTTTCTTTAATCAATTTTTTTACTTAAATTTTTAGTTTTTATTTTATTANTATTTTTTAGTTTCATTTAATATTTAGAAGTTTCTTTAATCAATTTTTTTACTTAAATTTTTAGTTTTTATTTTATTAATTTTATTTCGTTTAGTTTTTAAAAAACTTATTGCTAAAAGGTAAATAGAATAACGCTAGGACCTCCTCGTTAGTTGATCCTTAAATTGGACATTCGAAGTACAAAAAAGGGCTTTCAAGATAGTTGCCGAAATAGAAACCTTTTGTCTTACGAAAGACTGTGGTGAGAGGAAAAACAGATACCAGACTTGGCCTGTTAGTTGTTTTGTTTATCTTTTTGCAAACAGTCTTTAAAAATTCAATAAAATTAAAAAAATAATTAAATAATAAAAAACAATAAAATCTACAAACCAAAATTTAATCAACTTAAAAAAGCAAAAATTAAATAAAAAAAGTTTCTAAAAATTTAACAAGAAAAATAATAATAAATATAAAAAGAAAAAAAATTCTGCTCTAGAACTCGAACTCGGATCTCTCGAATGGAACGCCAGTGCTCTACGCACTGGGCCACCACGACTGTTGGAGTAGTGTGCGCAAAATGATATACAGTATGTGGAAAAAATAAGTTTCCAATATCACATAGTTTTATTCCAGAATAGTGCGGTAATACTAAAAATTGTGAATACTCCCTAACCACACTCATTCTGGAAAGCACTGGCATAGACGATTATGAGAGAAAAGTTTTACAGCAGTTGCTCTTTCATAGAAGTAGCGGTACTTTAAGATTTGAGTACTTCTGTTAATAAATGCGGAAAAAGTAAGTTTCCAGCGCAAACACGTGTTCAAAAATTCTACATAAAAAGAGGTTATCAATAGAATTTGGTTTATTTACGTAACACACTTTGTGCAGCATCAGCCTACATAAATTGGAGGTAATATTTGTTGCATTTATAGTTTTATTTACTTTTTAATATGTTTTCTGATATTGTGGCTAGGTTTTAAATAAAAATGGGGAAATTCAAGCAACTCACAACAGAGGAACGCAAAGCAATAATAAGTCTTCGTAAAGACGGTCATAATTTGCGTTATATTGGAGAAAAGTTTGGAAAATCTCACACAGCAATACGTAAAGTCATTGTCGCCTTTGAGAATGAAAAAAGAGTTTCTGCAAAAAAGAGGCAGGGACGGCCTAAAATTACAACTGAAAGAGTTGATAAGAGAATTCTTGAAATATCAGAAGCCAGCCCATTAAAATCTGTAAACAAAATTCGCTCAGACTTGCTGCAAGAAGGCAAAGACGCCCCATCAGTATACACTATCCGTAATAGGCTTAGAGCAAGTGGTAAGCATGGGCGGGTAGCACGAAAAATCCCTTATGTTAGCCATGCTAATATGAAAAAGAGGATGCATTTTTACGTGGAGCATGTCCTGAAGCCCAAAGAGTTTTGGTATAATGTCTTATGGACCGATGAGTCGATGATACGACTCAGGTATTCACATGGCATGGTTCACGTATGGCGTAAAGCAGGCGACGCTTTGTCCTATAAGTGTACTGTTCCTACCGTTAAGGCAGTAGACAAAGGTTTAATGGTGTGGGGATGTCTCTGTGCTCAAGGTACAGGCGATATAATCGTTTTGGAAGGAAAAGTTAATGCAGATGTCTACATAAAGATCCTAGAGGAGACGGCTATCCCCGAAGGGAAACGACTAATTGGTGACCATTTT
>NW_016157476.1:89213-110903 GCF_001687245.7 Rhagoletis zephyria
TAAATATTTTTTAGTTTCATTTAATATTTAGAAGTTTCTTTAATCAATTTTTTTACTTAAATTTTTAGTTTTTATTTTATTAATTTTATTTCGTTTAGTTTTTAAAAAACTTATTGCTAAAAGGTAAATAGAATAACGCTAGGACCTCCTCGTTAGTTGATCCTTAAATTAGACATTCGAAATACAAAAAAGGGCTTTCAATATAGTTGCCGAAATAGAAACCTTTTGTCTTACGAAAGACTGTGGTGAGAGGAAAAACAGATACCAGACTTGGCCTGTTAGTTGTTTTGTTTATCTTTTTGCAAACAGTCTTTAAAAATTCAATAAAATTAAAAAAATAATTAAATAATAAAAAACAATAAAATCTACAAACCAAAATTTAATCAACTTAAAAAAGCAAAAATTAAATAAAAAAAGTTTCTAAAAATTTAACAAGAAAAATAATAATAAATATAAAAAGAAAAAAAATTCTGCTCTAGAACTCGAACTCGGATCTCTCGAATGGAACGCCAGTGCTCTACGCACTGGGCCACCACGACTGTTGGAGTAGTGTGCGCAAAATGATATACATAAATACTTATTTTTATATTTGATTTCAAACTGAACGAAAAAAGTGAGTGATGTCACAAAAAAAGGGCCGCACCTGGAGCCATACTTAAATTTGATAAGCCCTTATCTTTTGACTCTGACAGCCGCACTCAGAGACATTCCTTAAATTAGCTCTAACGGGCACTTAACTAAGGATCGTTAAATCAGTTAATTGATGTTTCCTCTCAGAGTTAAACATTATGAAATGAAAAATTTAAGTATGGCCCCAGTTGTTTTTTTTTGTGGCATCACTCACTTTTTTCGTTCAGTTTGAACTAAAATATAAAGATTGCAGACTGAGCTTCCCCTTGCAAAGTAGGCTTTGGTAAGGCTTTCAAATAAGTGAAAATTCCCCTTGATGTCAAGAGGTTGCAGGGGAACGGCAGACTTCATACGCCGCCTTAGTCTCCAAAAGCACGGAAATCGTGCGATCAAGAGGGGAATGAAATTTGATCTTAAGTGTTGAACACATTGAAAACGACGAGCTACGGTCAACAACTTCCAATTTTTTATCTTCATTATATAAAAACTTTGTCGATGGCGACATGATTTTTTTGAACGCAGCAGCGACATCATGAATTTGTATGAGTTTTAACATAAAAGAAGAGGAAGAATAGAAATAGATCTAATATGGCCACAACCATAGTCGTCGCGTAGCCCTGTCGTCGCCAGAATAGTTATGTAAATAAGAACACGTGGAAAAATAATTTGACAGCTTGTGTCCGTAGCTCGTCGTTTTCATTGTGTTCGGGCTAACAATCGCACCGTTGAGGCCAGCACGTGAAGGGCTTGTGCGGAAGATGTCCTATCTGAGAAGCCAGAATGTCGATTAACAGACAGACCTGGGCTCGAATCGTCACATACGATATCGTATTACTAGTCACGTAAAAACGCCCTTTTTGGATTATGACATACGTGTGCGTACTCTTTATCCCATTCAGCTTATACGACTGACGGTATCACGTAATTTTCTTTCGTATGGTTTTCGATCCATGAACGGATGTTACGATTCGAGCCTTGGTTGAAAATTATTTTAAGATTTTCGTCTTCGCCATGTCGGCAGTCGATCTTTGCTGTACACCCTTCGCTGATTCTCGCAAACGCGATTAACAAATAATCAAGTTTACTTTATTTTATTTATGTAAATTTTTAATCCGCACAACTATACCAAAAGTGCGGGAGCGAATCAAAACCACGTCCGTTCTGTTCAATCGTTCTGCAGAAAATGAATTTTTTTCTGCAAAGTTCTAAAGCGGTGTTTCATAATGTTACTCGCGAAAAACGTTTATTTTTAATCTCGCGGCTTTAGGATTCAGTGATTTCACGAAAATCAGGCATGCGATGGATTCAGTAATAACCACATTAAAAATAATTTACTAAATTTAAGTTTAGGGCAACACTTTACTAATAATAATTATTTTATATTTTTCTATATCCGTATTTATAGTTTCTACTGATATAGAGAACTCGTATAATGCAGAGTTTCTTGAAAATAACGGATTAGCAGTCACTTCAAAACTTATGGATTTGACCCAAGAAGTATTTTCAGAGCAGTCAGATAAATCTACGGAAAAACAGCCACCGGTTTTCAATGATTTCGCCTCAAAACGAATTGAAACTCTTAGTACAAGTGAAAAAAAAGCACCTATATCATTAGATGGCCTAGCTTTGAAAGCAACCGATACAAAAGTAAATACACCTATGCTCAATCTTATGAAGTGTCCATCATTCCCGCCGATTACAAATCAAATGCAAAGCCTTACATGTACAAATACTGAACCCAGTATCAGTATAGCTCCGAATGAGGAAATTGATGATTGTGAAAATTGTATTGTTTTGTCGGACGATGAAATTAATTACTCTATTTGGAAAGCGGATATGAGCAGAGCGCGAGATGAGGCAAAATGCGTTAACACGATATCCGAAATAGGGAATAGCAGAAAAGAATATGAAAACTCGAAAAACTTTTCAATATTTGATTTCATGGAAGGCGTTGAGTATATGGCGAATAATACGAAGAGAAAAAGCACTTCCAATATAAATTCATTTACATATGATGTAGATCGCGAGGGATTTCATGTACCATTTTCATCAAAATTATCTGACCGATCTAAAGAATTGCTTGAGTTTGACATTTTAGATAATACATCTGAACTGCATACTTATACCCCTAAAATTCTCAAAACTTCGCAAGGCGCAAATATAAATGAAAATTTAACGCCGTCTCAAAATGTACCAGTTGGATTGGGTGAATTACTAACAGCCGATATGAGATTCAAGAAGTTGAATGAAGAAATTTCGTCCACAAATATGCTTTCACATGCAACTTTATTAAACGTGGCTGAATACACTCCAGACGAATATGAAATAGCTGGTCGAATATACACAACCCGGATCGTTACCGGCCCCAAGCCGGACTTTGATCAACAAAATGAAGCGGAAATATTGAAGCAACTTTATGGATTTGGTATAAAACCCTTAAAGCGTAAACAAGCTGTAAAGATTTTGGAGTATATTTACAATTCAACACATCCTGTGGTACTAGCACAGACTATTGAATTGAGCTTCAGTTCCAAAAATGAAAATACCTCAAGTGATGCAATCAATGTAGAACTTGATGGACATATTGTTCGTGCTACATCTCATATTGTTTCATCGCGAAATAAATTGCAATTGAGCGACTGCCTCTGCCTTAATATGCTGCACTGTACGAAAGAATTGCTAATGACCTTAGAATACGAGGACTACGTGTTTCAAACAAATGTCACGAAGAAGGTGGGTTGTGGAAGTTTCATACTGACATATACATACATATGTATATTATTTTTATATACAACGGGCGACGAATAACTGTTACACTTTTTTTTCAAAAATAGAAGGGTCTTTTATAGATTTCGCGAAGAATATATTTTATTGTTAATTTTCCACAGATTTTACTTTAAATTTATTAATTAGCTCTAAAATTTTAATCTGTATTTGCATTTGCCAGCTGTGTAAACTTTGGAAGATAAGTATGTGGGGCCCGCAAGTCTTTTACAGGTGTATTTTTCCTTAAGGCAGTGCCACACGATTTGGCATTTGCCCAAAAACTTGGTGCAAATTGTATTCCAATCGTGTGAATGCACAAATATTTTTCTTTATCCCAATCACGAAAAATAATTTCCTAAAATTTTTCAATAGAAGTCCGCTGTATTGTAGCAATCATGATAAAAACAATACAAGGTAAAACCATTGAGAGGCAGTTTGACGTTTGCCAGCAATATAATTTTAAATATCAAAACTCCATCTCACACAAATTCACATTTTCAATCTCAAACAACAACAATTGTGAACAATTTNTATCAAAACTCCATCTCACACACAAATTCACATTTTCAATCTCAAACAACAACAATTGTGAACAATTTCATTTTTTTATTTTAAATTTTATATGACTTTGAAATGCTGGCAAACATCAGAAAAAAAATCATGGCCGACGAGTTGAGAGAATGAATTTACATTGTAATGTTCATCGTACAGTTTCATAAGTAAAAACACTATCAGCTGATTGCCAAAAAATGCCTACAGCTGAGATCACCTGTTTTTTGGCATGTGCTCCTGTCTTTTACAATTTCTTTCATTTCTATTACAATTTCTTTTATTTCTATTACAATTTATTCAAAATACACTAACACACTGAAACCAAAAACACCAATACACTAACCAAAAATACACCTACAGCCTGCCAAACACACACCTACAGCCTGCCAGGCAAAACGGTAAGAAGAAGAGTTACTTTACTTATGGAACTGTACGATGGTAATGTTTTTATGATGGTACCAAAAAAATAAAAAACCTGTATAAGGTTGGTCGAATGAATGGCCGTCCTGGTCACCAGTTCCGAGAGTATTCGATTTCTGAGTATGAGGCCTTATTTTGCACAAAATGGGAAGATATGGAATAAATTAACCGACGAAGACTTGTGTGCCGATTACGCTTTTCTCTCAAAGTGTTAACCGGTGGTAAGCCCAAGCAAAGGTTAAAATATAAGAGCTAATTAATAAAATTAATGTATAATCTGTATAAAATTAACAATAGAATTCTTTTTTTTCGCCAAATCTATAAAGGGCCCTTTTATTTTTCAAAAAAACCTGGGTAACAGCTATTTGTCCCCCTGTAAATATGTAATTAGATAGCACGAAAATTATAGATCGCAGAAATGTGTTTTATTTGTACTAAAATATTCTAGACTGAATATTTGAAAATGCAAGGATTAAAAGCTAAGAGAAAATAAATGCATACATTACACCTTACCAGGAAAAAGAATTTCAACCTTCTAATCTAAAGTATTTTTGCGACGCAATTTGGGAAAAAATTTTCGCCGAACGCAGGGGCCACCTTTTTACATTTTTCGTCATATCTTCGGTTTTGCAGTCGATCTCAAAAAAAAAAAATTGTTTTTTCCGAAAGTAGGGGTGGCCTTTTTACAGATTTCGTCAAAACTTTGGCTTTTAAAGTCGGATCTTAAAGTATGATATATCGATGTTCTTATCTTGGGGAGAACATTGTTTTGTTCCAAAGTTTATTGACCTCAGTTCTTATCATTCTAACGTACCTCCCTAATGTCGGAAAATTAGAGCTCACTAAAAATCATTAAACTTTTGCTAAGGAAGTATTTCTATTATTCCAGTAGAACTACTTTAAAACATATTTTTTATTGCCGACTGTAGGTGTTACACCAAAATGTAAATTTTTTTCCGAAATTACAAAAATACTTTAGACTCACTGGTGTAAGGAGACAGTTTCTTGCTTGTTTGTAAGGTGGTGTGGTCTAATGTACATACTATTTTATAATAATAATAATAGTAGATTGGCGCTTACACATATGTTAGTGTTTGGCCGAGCTTCTCCTCCGATTTGTATTTTTATTGAAGAGAAACAGAGCTTTCCGATCTAAAAATATTGATTTTCAAGAATTCTATAGATACTATTTCTACGAAAAAATATGTCTTCCCCATAATACATGGAAAGCGTTGAACGCTTCGAGCGAGCTCTAAATATTTTTTGATTTCAAAATAAATAAATAAACAAATGTTTATTTTCTTCGATATAGAACAATCCTAGGGGGTGAGAGCAATAAAATTCGGACTTTACTTTTTCACATGAATATTTGGACAACCCTAATGTACATACAGTGACTCAAACAAGTGACCACGTGTTGATTTTTTTGTTATTTACAATGTTTTCCTAGTATTTTTTTTGTTACTTTTCTATAAAAATATTGTCCAAGCTTTATCTATGTACATATAGCGATTTCACTATATACATATGTAGTCGTATATATCGTCGTTTAAAGTAAAAAACCGCCAGCTTGCTTAGNGTTACTTTTCTATAAAAATATTGTCCAAGCTTTATCTATGTACATATAGCGAATTCACTATATACATATGTAGTCGTATATATCGTCGTTTAAAGTAAAAAACCGCCAGCTTGCTTAGAGTTAGAAAAGACCTCTCCGAGCCGTTTCTTACCAAACATAGTTTCAGACGAAGCGATTCCTCTTCATGTGATTTCTTTAATCTTATGGAGAAGATAATAAGAGCCACTCAGGCACAATTTTTTACAAGAGCGTACAATTGCTGGCGTATGCCGATGACCTTAAACATCACCGGTATCAAGAACCGCCTTTTCCAAGTTGGATAAGGAAGCAAGGCGATTGGGTCTGGTGGTCAACGAGTACAAGACGAAGTATCTCCTGTCATCAAACTAAATTTGCGCCTTGGCACCCACGTCACAGTTGACAGTTATAATTGCGAGAAAGTGGAGAATTTCGTTTACTTGGAAACCAGCATTAACAGCGTTAATAATGGCAGCATCCAAATTCAACGCAAAATCCCTCTTTCTAACAAGTGCTACTTTGGATTGAGTGGGCATATCAGGAGTACAGTCCTCTCTCGACGTACGAAAACCACACTCTATGAGTCACTCATCATGCCCGTGCTGGTATATGGCGCAGAATCATGGATAATGGCAGCATCCGATGAGGCGGCTCTTAGAGTATTCGAAAGAAAGATTTTTCGGAAGATTTACGGGCCTTTACGCTTTGGCGACGGCGAGTACCGTATGCGATGGAACGATGAGCTGTATAAGTTTTACAACGACATAGACATAGTGCATCGAATTAAAATACAACAGCTCCGCTGGGTTGACCATGCCGTTCGAAGGGACTCCGACACTCCAGCTCTATAAGTATTTAACTTGGAACTCGCTGGTGTTAGCAGAGGAAGAAGGAGACCCCCAAGTCCAGGAAAGACCAAGTGAAGAAAGACTTGGGTTCATAAGAAGAATGAGACAATGAATCTTCCAGGTATTTATGGAAGTACTGTTTATTTTGCGCTATTGCACTAACGGTGGTAGTAGTGGATCGTCCCAACGTTGCCTTTTAGCAACACCTATATTTACACATGCCCCAGACTCAGTAGGTTAAACTTATTTGGTGGATATATGCACAGGAAGTTAATATGGCATTTTGGCATCATATTTAAGTCCATATGAAGAAAAAAAAACATTATGCGTGTCACCACTGCCGTCATTTCAAAAGTGGTTAAAATTTGGCCCTATTTTTTACATGGAAGGAGAAAAGACTTATTGCAAGTAAAAACTTTTTTTTTACCAAAATAGTAAAATATAAAGGCTGCCATTTGGCATAATCTATTGTGAGGTTTCTGCAGCTTATCTACTTTTAAAAATTTGTTAGTTTTGCTGTTGCGAACACGCAACGGTGTTACGAAATGGGTTAAAACTTCAATGCAGCCGACCCCTGTCTATTCACGCATACACTTATCACACCGTGCGACAAAAACAAAAAAAAATTTCGAAACACATGAAGGAATCACGAAACTATGCGTCAAATATAGTAAAACTGTGTTTTTAGTTTTTTTTTTCTAACGTCAGGATTTTTTTTAAAGGACTGTAGTTCCAAAAATTATTTAAAACATTCCTACCAATATAGAAAAACAGTATGGGTACTAAATGAAAGAGAAAAATCTGTAGAATTGAAAACCATTAAAATTTTTTGGTTCGCAAGGAGGAATAGATACTGAAAATGTCGTTTTTATTAGTTTTATTTTCTTAAGCGAAACAAATTAAAAAGACGAAATTCGAGGATGGTGTCGAGTGCATATTAGTCCTTAACATATAATTCTTTCGAAAATAAATATTGTAAAATTTCAACGATATTCAATGACAAAATGTTAAAAGAACATTTTCAATACATTCACTTGAAAATAAAATTTCGTAAAAGTGCTACGAAAATCTTTCGTAGTGTTGCTTTTTGTACAATGTACAAAACTTTCGTTCATAATACGAACACATTTTTCACAACGAAACAAGATTTTACAAACCATACGTAAATATAGCGAAAGGACTTTCGTAAGGCATTTTTTCAGTACAATTTACGAAATCTTACGTTTATTTTACGAAACACATTCGTAAAGAACTGAACAAATCTCTGTACGAATAATTTTGTATATTGTAGGAAGGCATTCGTAATATTTACGTTTGGTTTTAAATTTACGAAATCTACAATTCTGTATTCGTACAATTTAGTTAATACTTTGGTATAAAGTACTAATGCAGAAACATGTCTTTTAAATTCGTACTACATACGAATATTTTCATACAATATACTCAATTACCGGCAGTTTAATATTTCATCATATTTTTTGTATCGCATGTTATTGCGGAATTAATTGTTGGCTGCTGTGAAACGTATAATATAACTTTAAACGTTTTAAAAAGGGATTTGCTGGATACAAAAACAATACAAAATTAAATATTAAAGTTGTGGATATACTATGCTTTTAAGCATACAACGTGGGACTTGATAAATAGGCAATTTCATCAGTTACCTATCAACGGCAAGCCTAAGCCAGGAGAACTACTTAATGTAATTAAAAGTAAGTACATGTATGACTTTTCACTGAAACTTGCTTTTCAGACGCCTTTTAATTTTTCTTTAATTTATAGTCGCCAAGGAAACAAACATCGATGAAGCTGCGAATCTGTCAAGTGCCTCTACATAAAAATATTATAATGTTTAAGAAAGTAAAACCAGTATTTTTTATATTCTCTCATATTTTATATCGTATTATATTTAGTATTGTTGAGTCTTATAGTTTAACACTTTGCATCAATATACTTTACTATGAAGCCTAAGCAATAAAAAATATGTAGTATAGAACCTATTCGTATGCATATAAATAAAAGATTTAAGTTTTATGATAGTAAAATAACGTTTTTTATTAATTCTAAACCACAGTGTAGTCAGAAAATTCTTCTTCTTTCGTAGAACGTATGATTGCTTTTATTATTAGCACTATAAAAAACATGACTAAAATTATAGCCCAACACTTTCATTATATTTTTATCAATAATGTTAAGCGTTTTTGCAAAACGTTTTGTTAAACAAAAACACCTAAAATTAACGATAAAAACAAAATAAAAGTGTTGTGTTATAATTCGTAATATGTTTTTTATAGTGTGGAGAATGAAAGTCATCGCACATTCAACGAAACAAGCGCAGATTTTACGAAAGTAAAATCGGTAAATATACGAATTATTTCTGTGCATTTTACAAAAGCTTCGTAAAAAATAAAGAAATAGTACGATTTTTTTTAGTAAATAGTATGAAATTCATTAGTAAATAGAACGAAATTCTTTAGTAAATAGTACTAAATTCTTTAGTAAATAGTACGAGTACATTCGTAAAATGTACCAAAAATCTGATGCCTCATATTTTCGTAGTACGTACGAAAACGGTTTTGTACAATCAACGAAAACTTTCGTGGCTCAAAATGACGAATAATNATTTCTGTGCATTTTACAAAAGCTTCGTAAAAAATAAAGAAATAGTACGATTTTTTTTAGTAAATAGTATGAAATTCGTTAGTAAATAGAACGAAATTCTTTAGTAAATAGTACTAAATTCTTTAGTAAATAGTACGAGTACATTCGTAAAATGTACCAAAAATCTGATGCCTCATATTTTCGTAGTACGTACGAAAACGGTTTTGTACAATCAACGAAAACTTTCGTGGCTCAAAATGACGAATAATTTACGCAAGTTTTCGTTATATTTAGGCAGATTTTATTTTCAGTGTTATTGTTCGTATGCGCCAAAATATTTAATCGGCCTTAATTCTACAAAATTTTTTTCTTTCATACTGTTTTTCCACATTGCACTAAATTTATAAATAATTTTTTGAAATAATTATATTTTTTCAAATTTCAAAAGTTCTTTAAAAAATCCTGGCGTCATACCGTGCCGCCTAAGTGGACAAAAATCGAAAAATTCGTTGTCTGCAATGTGAANCACCGTGCCGCCTAAGTGGACAAAAATCGAAAAAGTCGTTGTCTGCAATGTGAACGTGTTTGGTATTTTTGGAAAGGTAATTTATCCACTAAAAAAAATAATTAAATACAAATTGCCCTATAAAATAAATTAAATGCCGCCAGGAAGCCACTAAAGCCGACAAATTTTATACTAAGAATATTAATTAGAGCATAGCCGAAGCTCTTCACGGAAACTAATGTCAGAAATGTATTCTTTGAAATAAAATGTTGGTTTGACGTTGCTAGTTTCCACATAGATAGTAGAGAATTACAGGAATTAAAATATTTGAATAAAATTAAACACGGGGTGTCTCTGCGGTATTCCAGAAAAAATTTTTTTGATACAAAATTTCAAAAAATGCTAAATTTTAATGGAATGAATAAAAAATATATGTAAAAATAGGTTATTTTTTATTATTTTATTAAATAGTACGGGCTTTTAGCTTTCAAAAGAAGAAATAAAAAACATGCTCTTTTTTTGCACTTTCTGAAGTAGTGCGTTTTTCGCCAATGTATAAAATTATTTTTGCATTTTTTGTCAGTGCCTTGAGATCTGCACGATTCGTTCCATTTTCAAAAATGAAGTGTCAAATTAAAAAGCTTGACCTGTGGACGATAGAAGGTTTATTTTTTTTTATAGAATTGCCACCTGTTAAAAAATTAGATTCAAATTTTTTTATGAGTTAAATGAATTATTAAGAGATGGGTATCAATCGAATTGTGTATTAACTACATGCAGCGAGTTGCCACCTGTGTAAAAAAAAATCAAATTCCACTTGAATTAAAAGAGTTAGGTAATTGAAAGAAATAGATATCACCATAAGGGAGTCAGCCGAAAGAGGTTTAACAAGGTTTTAGCTTTAGTAAAGTCCAATTTAGTTAAACTACAATGATAATTACGTCAAACCACAGGATTACGCCATGTAGTTTGTTATTTTATTACAAATACATATATTGTACTCCTAAATAACTCAGGAATATTTTTACTCTTCACTTATTTCTTTCTAAATATGTCAAATTTTTTCATTTTTCTGGTACTCATATTGATATACATATTTCAGTTACCTTATTCCCTTAATTAAAGTGAATTTAATTTTGTAAACATGTGGCAACCCTTCTACATGTCGTTTAGAAGTAAAGTATTTTCAAAACTAGTTCAATTGATACCCATATTGTAATATCTAATTTGACTTTGACTTATTAAATAATTTTAATAAAATTTGTAACAGGTGGCAACCCTTTTCAAAAATAAAAAACTTTATTGCACCTCTACAGGCCAAGCCCTGTCATTTGACACCCCACTTTTGAAAATAGAACGAACTATATGTACATACCTATGTAAAAGCCACAAGAACGCAAATTTTCAACTTCAAACTGCATTTACAGTGAAAGTGTGAAAGTTATGCAAAAACAAATTGCATTTTTGAATTTAGCGTCGACAATTTTACTAAGAAGCAAATTTTAATTTAAATCCGCCAATAATTCTATTTTTGCCCACGTTTTATGTGGAAGGGAAGCACTGTGATACGTTTCAATTTCTTTGTCGGGTTTACTATATCGACTCTGGTTGTACCTTTCAAATCATTCGAATTATTTTAATTAATTAAGTAAACGAGTATTTACTACCATTTTTCATTTTAAAACCGCTCAAGTTTGTAAATTTTTAAATTTAACGAACTTGTTTATTCGAATTATCGTATACAAAAAATCCAACCGTGTGTCACAATCATATGTTTTTCCTAATTTCAAATTCTTGCTGGCAAATTTTTTTCCAGCTTGAATTTGCAAATTCTCTCCAAGAAATAGTCTTTCTACTTGTGATTTATTTAAATAATAGTTGAAACAGCTTAACCGTTTTTAGCCGGTTTTTTTTTTGCCAATTTAGCCGGTTGGTCTATAAAGTTCTAGCAACACTGCGCCATACGTGGCAACTACCTCTGGATCAGCCTTCTAAGCATAGGTGTAGGAAAGCCCTTACNGGCAACACTGCGCCATACGTGCCAACTACCTCTGGATCAGCCTTCTAAGCATAGGTGTAGGAAAGCCCTTACTACTTTCGAAATAAACACTCGTTTTACGTATATAATCGGTTAACGCCGGGTGTACATATATTTATTTAATATTTAAGGAAACGTTTAGTTACATCGATTGCAGCGTACGATGTGTGTTGGGTCGCGGTAGTTTGATGACTGTCCTTTTATCTTTCTGTTCATTCGTACTTCGGTGCGTTTGGCAGTGTGGAGTATTGTCGTAGCTCAGGGTTGCGTTTTTAAGTACGGCCGTACGTTAGTGCAAAAGTGAGTCAGTACTCATTTCCGCTACGAGTGGGCCGTGCGTAATCAACGCATAGGTTACATAGGTTACAAGGTATTATCGATTGTATTGTGTAAAAGACTGAAGCTCACCGTCACCTAACTGATTGAACCTTATCAGTGTGGCTTTCGACCTGGAAAACCCACCATAGACCAGGTATTCTTAATATGCCAAATCTTGGAAAAGACCCGCGAGAAAAGGATCGATACTCTCCACCTATTTGTCCACTTTAAAACCGCTTTCGACAGCACTAAAAGGAGTTGCCTATATGCCGATATGTCTGAATTTGGCATCCACTCAAAACTCATACGGCTCCGTCAAAATTGGGAAAGACCTCAGAGCCGATCGCCACCAAACGGGGTTTCAGACAGGGCAACTCCCTTTTATGTGACTTCTTTAATCTGATGTTGGAGAAGATAATAAGAGCTGCAGAACTGAACCGCTCAGAAACCATATACTGGCTTATGCCGATGACATCGACATCATCGATAACCGAAGTCTGTTCTGCCTTTTCCAAGTTGGATATGGAAACAAAGCGAATGGGTCTGGTGATAAACGAGGTTGTCCTCCTGTCATGTCGAGGAGTATCTCCTGTCATCAAACAAACAGTCAGACAGTTATAATTTCGAGAAAGTGGAGAATTTCGTTTACTTGGGAACCAGCATTAATACCGATTATAATGTCAGCATGAAAATCCAACGCAGAATCTCTCTTGCCAACAAGTGCTACTTTGGACTGGGTAGGCAATTCAGGAGTAAAGTTCGCTCTCGATGTACAAAAACCACTCTCTATAAGAAATACCAGCTGGAGAAGGACTTGGCTTCATTTGGCATTTTCAGTTGGCGTCAGTTGGCATTTCCGGTTGCCGTCAGTTGGCACATAAGAGAAACGACTGGCGTGCTTTGTTGAACTCGACCAAAATCTCTTAGGCGGTTACAGCGCCAAATAATAAGAAGAAGAGCATAGATCTATAACTTTAGCAGTCAGACAATGTTACACTCCCGACGACATCCTTGACGGTGGTACCGGGAGGGGAATGATACATGACCGTAGGAGGTTTAGTTTAGGTTAAACCCCTCTATTGTAACAGAGTCACAAAAGTTAGCTCATCACTGTGTTGATTTCAAGTGCGCCGAGAAATGTGTCACAAAAAATTCAATTTTGAGTGCTAGAAAAATACACAAAAATTAAAAAAATTAAATTGAAGTGGCATATTTTTTGAGCGGCAAGCTTTGAGGCGTGGTAGAAATCACAGCAGTGATGAGCTAAAGTTTGTGACTTTGTTAGAATACGGCTGAAAGTCTCACATTTACGGGGTTAGGCTTTCAATGCTTCCTCCTCGTAAAATAAACATGCGCAGTAAAAAGTTAACTATTTAAATAGTTTTATATCAACTTTTGTGAACTTCTGTTTATGGTTTTTGTAAAACATCCTCTACTGGTTACAATAATTTTACTTACTCTTCTCCGGTAGGTAGACCAGGGACCGATCTATTCGAAAAATCTTATTATGGTCCGATTTGCTTAAAATTTGGTACGTAGATAGATTTTTGCCTAGATTAGCATATAGGAAAATTTGTTCCCGGGAAGTAAACCAGGGATCGATCTATTCGAAGAAATCTTCAGCCTCATTGCGAGAGTCGTGTCGAATGCAAATCGTTTTTCGAGAGTCGAACCGTATCGAAAATGGCACGTCATTGCCTAATATTTCCTCTCGCATACTTTTCGACGATTTTCGTCGTTTACTTATTTCCACCCGACATTCGACAATGCCGATTTTGTCGAGTCGTATAATTCAGCCTAATTTACGACTTACGCAATGAGGCTGCTTATTTTTGGTCCGATTTACTTAAAATTTAGTACGTAGGTAGCTTTTTGCCTAGATTAGCAAATATGATCTTTTTACCGGGAAGTGGACCTAGGACTCATCTATTCGAAAAAATCGTCTTTATGGTCCGACCAGCTTAGAATTTGGTACATAGTTAGCTTTTAGCATAGATTAGGATATATGATCATTTTTTCCGGTAAGTGGACCAGGGACCGTCCTATTCAAAAAAATCTCATTTATGGTCCGATTTGTTTAAAATTTGGTACGTATGTAGGCAGCTTTTTGCCTAGATTAGCAAATAGGATCTGTTTTCCGGGAATTAGACCAGGGACCGATGTATTCGGAAAAATCTTATTTATGGTCCGATTTGCTTTGGGCTTAGATTAGCATATAGGATCCTTTTTCCGGTAAGTGGACTAAGGACCGATCTATACGAAAAAGTCGTATTTATTTGCTTGAAATTTGGCACGTAGGTAGCTTTTTGCCGAAAGTAGCATATATGATTTTTTTCCGATTAGTGGTCCAGGGACCGATCTATTCGAAGAAATCGTATTTATAGCCCGATTTGCTTGGCACGTAGGTAGCTTTTTGCCTAGATAAGAATATGTAATCCCTTTTTTCCTGTAAGTGGACCAGGGACCGATCTATTCGAAAAAATCTTATTTATGGTGCGATTTGCTTGAAAATTGGTAAGTAGGTAGCTTATTGCCTGGATTAACATATAGGCTACTTTTTTCTGATAGGTGGACCAGATACCGAAGTATTTGAAGTTAATCCCACCTACCTATCTGTAAATACATATCGTTACCTTAATTCACTGATGCCAATTAAAATGTATCAAAATATTTCACTGCTTATAAAATTGTAATGAAAACTAGGATTTGTGTGTTCAAATACGGTCGGAAAATAATCTGGTTAAGTGTGCGCATCAGTTCGGACGGTCAAATTGTTTTGCCGAAATCGGTCGGCCTATCGGATGCAATGTGCGCCTAGCGTTAGACTATTACATTCGCTACACTTTGCTCTCCCCATGCCCTCCTGTAAGGCATGTTGTTCATTAATCGATTTGAATTCTCTTGAAAGTAGACGAAAGGTAAATACTTTAATTTTCATCGCAGATATCATTAGTAGCAGAATTTATTCTTCTGTTTTGTTAGAGAATATTACTTTTAACGTTTCTCGTATACACTGAAAAAAGGTTACTTTCGACTATTAAATATATTTAGTTTCCGAATTTGTGATATTTATTGATGAAAGCATTTGTACAACTTAAGACGAGAACAGTCTTTTAAAAGTACATCAACTACATACATCTTTACAAGCATGGATATCTATCAAATACAATTGGAAGTTAAAATATGTTGTTAGGACTAAATGTTCAACAAGAAATTTAGCCCACACAGTCTAGCTACAGAAGTCATGGCAACACCCAGCAGCATCTTCGTTGCCATGACAACGCAACATCATACAGCAACATGTAGCTGCACGACCACGCAACATCAAGCACGCAGCCTATGAAAGATAGAACACAGCCGCTCAACAGTCAGTCAGCACGGAGCTGTGGTCGCGGCTGAACACCTACAACTGAATGGAGGGCTTGCTCGTGTTACAGTTACAAAACAGGACGAGACATCACCACTCAGAAGTAGTAAGCCTGAGATCCGAGTGAGGGTTGCGCAGCTACAACTGAATGGAGGGATTGCTCGTGTTATAGTTGCAAAACAGGACGAGATGTCACACTCAGAAGTAGTGAGCACCAAAGTCGGCTTCGATCACCGCTCGCCACAGCCTGCCGTGAAGCCGCGTACGGACGACACCCACGGTGGAGGGAATACAGAGGTGGCGCCGATGACGATACCGCTACTCGGCTCTCAGTGATTTTGACAGAATCAGCTGTTTTGGTGACGTCGTAGTAGAGAAGACAGCAGTAGTGATGTGCTCAGTCAATACTTTCAAGTATTGATCGATATTCGGTAATGATTTAAAATGTATCCAATACTCTCGATACTCGGTACCAAAACATTTAGATTTCAAATAAAAGCGCACACAGGCCAAAGATATGGAAAAAAACGGCTCAGGGGAGACTCGCCAATAGAGCCAATAGAGCTTTTAATACTGATTCAAATGAAAGATGTATATATGTCGGTTCCAGGCTATAACGCAGAGAAACTCTCACTTGTTTGAAGCATTTTTGTTCCAGCTGAATCGGACGATATCATTTTTGGAGGCCTAGGGGCAGATTCTATAACCAGTTAGCGACAATTTTCGAATCGGTATCGGGTTTGTTGACCTATGATATGAAATATTGTTACACCAACAAGTACGATATCGATCCGAAACTTGTCGCTAACTGGTTAGATCTCCCCCCTGAAAAGCTTCTTCATCCGTCAAAACATTTTTCTTGAACCTTGGATCGACTAAGGTTAAAACTGATAAAATAATATTTTTCTGTGGCGATAAGTTCAAGTGTTTTAGCCGATATCATATAAATTAGTAATGAAAGTTTTTTCTAAACCTGAAATGCATATAATGGCGAGGGTTTAATGTAAATAATCGGTATCGGATACCGAAAAGGAAGTATAGGGTACCGAAATCTTTTTTAAGTATTGGGTACCGAGTATTGGGGACAATTCAGCACATCACTAGTCGCCCTCATTCTCGCCGCTCTCAGTTGTCAACTCTACGATGACGTCACGCTAAAATTACTCTCACGAATTCTGCTGCAATCGGCGCAATCTTGTATTCTATCATTCTTGGACGACACCCGCTCGGCCGCTGTCAGCAGAGCGACGCCAACAGGAACGCTACTCACCGGCGCTACCAGAGTGCCGATCACCAGTACCAGTAGAATGTCGCCACTAGCGACGCCAGAGCGCTACTCTCCGGTGCCACCAGAGTACCACTCATCGGCGTGACCAGAGCGCTACTCTCCGGCATTGCGTGAGCGCCACAGTGCTACCCACCAGCGTTGTTAGAGCGCCACTCACCGGCACGACCAGAGCGCAAACTATATCGCAAGAGCGCTACCGACGCGGCCAGAACACCATTTATAGACGTTAGCAGCGCGCCACTCAGCGGCTCCAGCAGAGCGCTGCCCACCAGTGCTAAAGCCACACCACTACCGCCTAACAGGCCCATAACGGAACAAGAAGCCGTTACCCAGCCACTGCAAGTGACGCTACCAAACGTTTCCAATTGTTATTTGTTATATGTTCGTTTATTGAAATTAAGGAAATTTAAATAATAAAGTACGACTTACCAGAGCCCCGAAACTACAAATTTATTGTAAGGAACCGTGGACACGGCGAGTATACACCAGCATTGTAGAAGAAGCATCGGGGTACCCAAAACGTTTCGTTACAATGTAACATAATTTTTTGAATTTATGAATAATTTTGTATAAATATTATACCTATATTATAGGTTATAACAATACTGAACATTCTTAATCTTTAATAAGAGGATAAGAATAGTTGGGACAAAGATTAATAGATTGAAAGCATGGGAGGAGGAAAAGAAAAGAATTCAAAGAATATTAGTCCAGCTCACAGAAGTAACGAAGAATTGCTTGTTTGTAGTTGCCTCTATTCAATTCCATCTTTAGCGAATCAGGTAGCGTGTTCCAGAGTCTCACAGCGTTAACGAAAAACATCCTTAATGAGGTTAGATAGGTATGCTTAGGAACAATAAGGCTATGATGTCTACGTGACTATGGTCCTATCAGTTTGTCACAAAGGTATTTAGGTGTATTCCACTCCAGCAGCTTGAATACAAACATGCAGTTTTTCGCCTCTAGATCAGTGACCGCCAAACACTTTCCTAGGAAACGAACTATATTCGGCCTTTCACATGTACACAATCGGCTTCTTACACGTACACAATCCGAACGTCAACAGAAAGAGTAGCAGAGCAACAAATTTTATTTAGTTGCATGCAAACAATAGGCGAAGCAGGTTGATGACGCATTTCCGTGCATTACCACCAACACATTCTCATTTTTTATTTCATAACTAATACATTCTCATTTTAAGACTTCTCTTTTTGGCGGACACTGCTCTAGATAGTCGAAGATATCGCAACCCCGAATTTTAGTTCTCCATGGAGTGATGTGATCGTACTTTCCAATACCATAGACGTAGCGTGTGATTAAAGTTATTAAAGGCCACCTCTATTTTATGTGCAGACGCTGAGCTAAGTTTACTGTATACTAGTTCGGAATATGTTATCTGGGGTACGATAAGCTGAAAGGCTAGCTTGCGTCTCGTTTCTAAAGGGGTAAATGGTGCAGACATTTTCAAACTACGTAAGGTAGCAAAAACGCGCTTAATCTGGAATTAACAACAAAACCCAGATTTTTAATTTTGTCAGTTAACAAAACAGCTGTGGTACCAATCCAAAGCTTCGGAATATCCTCGACATACACAGCATTACTACTTATCGGTAAAACATACGATTTAGAGGCATTTAAGAGTGAGCAGTTATCACGTGCCCATACAGAAATGGCGGGCAGATCAGAATTAATTTTGAAGACCAATTAGACCAATACGACTTGACAAGTATAGTTGGACATCGTCCGCGTACGCATGAACATTCACATACTGGCATACAGAGAACACATCGTTAACGAAAAGACTAAACAAGAGTGGACCTAGGATAGATCCTTGCGGAACACCTGACGTAACAGCTCTGCACTGAGAGTGAGCACTTTCTCCTTGTACCCTTTTAGTTCTCCCCTTAAGATAGCTAGTCATGAGATTAATGGAACTATCCGAAAAGCTGAAAAATAAGTTTCTTAGAGAAGTCCAAAAGGCAAAGAAGAGTTATGTTAAGTTGGTCCAGCTCTACTCTAATATCGGCGAGCATCTTTAACATTGCAGTGCTGCAGCTATTTTGAACTCGAAAACCAGACTGCCATGCACTCAGAAAAAGGTTTAATTATAATTACCAAGATTTGGTTATAGTGACCAAGTGGCATAGTTGGATATGGCGAAATATATATCTAGTTCACGAAAGTCTGCAATTTACTTGCAACTCCTTTTAGTGCTGTCAAAAGCGGCTTTAAATTCGACAAATAGGTGGTGAGTATCGATCATTTTCTCGCGGGTCTTTTCCAAGATTTGGCGTATTGTGAATACCTGGTCTATGGTGGATTTGCCAGGTCTAAAGCCACACTGGTAAGGTCCAATCAGTTCATTGACGGGGGGCTTCAGTCTTTCACACAATACAATAGTTGGCGCGAATGGCGGGGTCACCTTTTTTGTGGATTGGGCAGAGCACACGTAAATTCCAGTCGTCGGGCATGCGTTCATCTGACCATATTCTGCACAAAAGTTGATGCATGCACCTTATCAACTCCTCGCCGCCGTACCTCAATAACTCAGCTGGCAGGCTGTCAGCTCCGGCGGCTTTGTTGTTTTTTAGCCGCGTTATTGCTAGACGTGCCTCTTCATAGTCAGGCGGTGGAACGTCGACTCCGTCATCATCGACTGCGGGCTCGGGTTCATCTTCTCCGCAACTTTCCATGCTGCTACCATTTAGTAGGGTGGAAAAGTGTTCCCTCCATAATTTAAGTACGCTCTGGACACCAGTTATTAGGTCGCCATTATTGTTCTTACAGGAGTACGTCCGGGTCTTTAATCCTTCCGTAAGTCGCCTAACTCTCTGGTAAAAATTTCGGGCATTCTTCCTGTCGGCTAGCATTTCAGGCTCTTCGCACTAACGTATTTCGGCCTCTCCCTTCTTATTGCGGCAAATACGTCTCGCTTCCCTCTTCAAGATCCTTATAGCGGTCCCAAATAGCGCGCGTTGCGACCGATCGCAGCGTGGCCCTGTAGGCGGCATCTTTTGTCTCTGCACTCCTCATCGTACCAGTTGTTCTTTCGGGCTCGCTGAAATCGACTACTTCTTCGGCGGCGGTATTTAATGAGCGGGAAATGTGGCTCCACTGCTCGCATATGTCGGTTTGTTGAAGAGTGCTCTCTGAGAGCAGGTGTGAGAGTCGAGTAGCGAAAGCGCTGGCTGTCTGTTGTGATTGCAGCTTTTCAACGTTAAGCTTACCTTGCATATTTGGGCGCACATTTTTTGCTGCACAAGCGGGTGCGTATCTTGGCTGCAACAAGATGGTGGTACGGATCGATGTTTGGGCCGCGGTGTGTGCGTACGTCTAAAACACTGGAAGCGTGCCTTCCATCTATTACAACATGATCGATTTGGTTTCTCTTTTTTCGATCAGGAGATAGCCACGTAGTTTGATGGATCTTTTTATGCTTGAACCTAGTAGTGCATAATACCATGTTTCGGGCCCCGGCGAAGTCGACCAGCCTCAATCCGTTGTCGGACGTTTCGTCGTGGAGGCCGAATTTTCCGACGGTGGTTCCAAAGATCCCTTCCTTGCCCACCCTGGCATTGAAGTCGCCAAGCACGATTTTGATATCATGACGGGGCAGCGCTCGTACGTGCGCTCCAAGCGCTCATAGAAGAGATCCTTGGATACCTCATCCTTCTCTTCCCTTCGGGGCATGGCGCAGATAAGCGATATGTTGAAGAATCTCCCTTTGATGCGGATTGTGGCTAGACGCTCGTCCACCGGGGTGAACGACAGTACTCTGCGACGGAGTCTCTCTCCCACCATAATTCCAACTCCGAATTTGCGCTCCTTTACATGGCAGCTCTAGTAGACGTCGCAAGACCCCAGACATTGCTTGTCTTGCCCCGTCCAACGCATTTCTTGGATGGCGGTGATGTCAGGTTTTGTCCTTACGAGGACATCAACCAGCCGCGCAGAGGCACCTTCCCCATCAAGGGTCCGGACATTCCAGGTGCATGCCCTCAAATCGTAGTCCTTTAAACGTTTGCCGTAGTCGTCATCATAAGGGGGGGTCTCATCCGAGGCTTTGCCTTGCTTCTTCACTGGAAGTGGTTTTTACGTGGCGGGTCCCAAGCCCAGCGCAAAACCCATGCACATTAAGGTTTTTAATATTACGCCAAATATCTTTGGAGGGGAGAGAAGGATTTAATTTATTATTGAAGTACAAGCTTTTCGCCTTTCTAATAGTAAGTGTAACTTCGCTCCGGGCCATTTTGTACTGGGCCCAGTAGAAGTCAGTCATATTTCGTCTCCATTTTGCATGCAGTTCTTTTCGTTTTCTTATAGCCGACAAGGATGTACGTTAGGGCCGGTCGAAAATCTAATTTTTCTCAAATCCCTTGGTAACAGTGAAAATATATTGTATCATGAAGTCAACAACAAGCCTGCGAAATATTAGTCTTTCATTTTAATTGTAAGAGCCCGCGCATCGACCGCCAAGTGACCCACAGCACACTAGTCGAATAAGACCAATTCTTGTTAAAAATTCTGGGCTTAGCCAAAAATTTTGGTGCATATTATTAACGCAAAAGATAAAGTCAAGTATCATTTCGCGCAGCCCTTTATCTTATCGTTAATCTCAAACTCATCTATTTTCAAGAAAATTTTAATTGTTCTCTTGATAATTGCACTGACAATTTCGGTAGCTCTAATAGAATAGACCCCCCCATTATTTTCCATCATCGCGGAAAAATTTTGTTTATGCAAATTAGTATGGAAACACT
>NW_016157476.1:110991-116601 GCF_001687245.7 Rhagoletis zephyria
AAATAAATCTCGTCTCACTTTTTTGTATTTTTCACTTGGTTGCTGAAGTAATGAAGAATTGAAAATTCATAAGGGAAAATCATAGTTTTCTTATTTTTTATTTTAATATCTTAAAAACGTGTAGACTTATTGAAAAATGATAAATGAACGTGAGGTTCTAAATTTAATAGCCCTTAATTTGGTATATCGTCCTGTTTATAACAATAACGCATTCCATATATATTACAAGCCAAAGTTTCATTTTCAAAATTCATACACTTTGATTCAATTGCGCGGGCTAAAGATAAGTTTTAAATTAATCTTTCGTGGCCAATAACAATTGGCTGAGACCTAAGACATCATAATATTACTATTACAATGCGGTCAAATGGCTTTTATTTTCCCCCATACAAAGCGACCCAGCCTATTGTACATGTTAAATAAAAGCCAGGTGCATGAGGAGTTGACAGCACAAACAGTACGTAGAGGTACATGTAGGTCGAACAACAAATTCAAATTATTATTTAAAAAATCAAGTTTATCATCGACACCTTGAAGAAATCGCACATCATTCCAACACACATTACACAAATCATAGTACAAAGCACTAGGATTCAAAGACTTCAGATCACGATACGTAAATTTTACATCAACTTTTGGACGATTGAGGGCAACATCTAGGGAACAAAAGATTAAATCATGGTCAGATATAAATGCTATTTGATCAAATTTGTGGGCCAAGTTGGAGGTGATAAAGAAGTCTAATAGGCTAGGATTACAGTTATTGGAATATCTGATCGGTACGCTTTTATTTGAATTTTGAAAATATTTAGGAACTATTACAAAGGTTTGGGAACTATTGCCAGGGTTTGGTAATTATAGCTAAATATATTACAGCTTGTGATATTCTTCTAATTAAGATTGCTTTGAAGGATATTTATACGAATTCCTTTCAACTTAACGCATGGTTCATAAAAGGATTTTATTGAGCTATGCTAATGCATGTGTCGGCCGCTGTGGTGTAGTGGTAAGCAGTGCGCGCTTCCACTCCACAATGCCTGGGTTCAAACCCTGGTCAAAGCAACATCACAAAAATATAGAAAAAAGGTTTTTTCTTAACAGCGGTCGTCCCTCGGCAGGCAATGGCAAACCTCCGAGTGTATTTCTGCCATGAAAAACAGCTTCTCATAAAAATACAATCGCCGTTCGGAGTCGGCGTAAAACTGTAGGTCCCTCCGCTTTGTGTGACAACATCAAGGCGCACGCCACAAATCGGAGGAGAAGCTCGGCCAAACACTAACATATGTGTAAGCGCCAATCTATTATTATTATAATGCATGTACATAAGCTCTCTATCAACACATGGTGTAGTCATAGTTACCGAATCGTATGGCCCAATTATATGTATATGGCGACTAGTGTCTAGTTGCCAGTCTAGTAGCCATGCTACCAATATCGTACTTTGCATTATGTATAGCGATTAATCTCAGAAGACGGAAAAGCACAGGGACCTTATGGCCCTCTTGAAGTGGCCACAACGTCAATTGACTTTATGAACGTTTTGCATTTGAAGTTACCATTTACGGGAATTTGGTATGACCTTATTTCCACTTAAAAGAAAATAATACTATTCGGATATGTCTGAAAATAAAAAAAATTAATAATATATGTATGTAAGTATATATAAGTCAGTGTTGCCACGGACAAATTTTTTTCCTACCAAAATCAACCAAAACCTTCCAAGATTTTATTCCAGTTTTTAATTTTTTTTTAATGGCAAGTTTATTAAAAATGTAGATAACATAACATTTAACAAAAACTAAAACACAGCTAGCACAATAAAAACAAGTTAACTACGTATAACAATTAATTTACTTTACGACTTACACAAATGTTTGTCGCTTTACACATACATATTATTATTATTATTACGTCAGGGATACACGCTATTGTGCTTAACCCTAATTGTAATCACTCCAACCTTATTCTCTTTAAGAAGTTAGTGACTTTGGAGGGCGCCATGTTAAAAATTTTGGATGAAGAAGACAATCGTTCCCCAAATTGTATCAGTCTGCTATTTATGATACGTGGCAGTCATATAGAATATGCTCTGGGGTTTCCTCCACCAGCTCACAAAAGGCTAGGGACCGTGCATTTGAACTCCCCGCTTTACGAAACAGTCAGCTTTCGTTGCCTTCAAACCCTTCATGTCCCGGAACCCACCACAGCGTTCCGTTATTATGAGCTTCCAAGTGGTTAAAAAAAGTTGTACAGCTTTAAACCAGCCTGCTGTCGTTTTAAAAGAATCTAAGGCCTGCCTGACTATCCGACATAATATTTAATTTGAACCCATTTGTCCTTCTACACAGACTTCGATTGCGAAGACTTTCGCCTGGAATATAGTTGGGTATGTGTAAATTGGCAGACTTTCTTGAATTTTGGTCCAAATACTCCTGCCCCGGTACTCTCGTCGTCCATCTTTGATCCGTCGGTATACCATGTTTGGGACTTTTCGTCAATCATAGTTAATATCACTTCACAGCAGTGCCTTTCAGGAATTCTAACCTTGTAGGGTTTGTAGAAGGATACTTGGGATTATCCAGGAATGACTTTAGAACCTCTAAATGACCCCGAAGATCCCAAATTTTCTTGCTGATCATATTGGGCAGTCGTAGGGCGCTCCAGCAGGCCTCTTTTTCAAACAGAGCTGACAAAGAAGGAATACCTGTATTGACACCAAGGGCATCCGTTGGACAGGTGCCGATAGCTCCTGTAATGGCCATGCGGACCAGTCGGTGCAGCTTGCTAAAGGTGGAAACCGTCTTTACTTGCGTAGCTTTTGGTCACCAGGCCAGTGCCGCTTGTGTGACAACGAGTCTTACTACCATATTAAGAGACCAATAGGTGAGTTTTGGTGATATTTTTCTAGTCTTACAATGAAGTCTCTGTCAGTTGGATAATGGAGGACTCCACCGGCGAAATATTCGTGTAAGCAAGCTTAAATGTTTGGAGATGCACATTTTATATCCTTCGCAAGTAATTATCGTTGTCGCGGAACCTACCAAAATCCAAACTAGCCTACCAACCTGCCAAATAGAAAAAACCTACCAGTTTTGGTAGGAAAATCCCATGTTTGGCAACACTGATATAAGAAAATATACCGACGAGGCTGAATAAAACTACCAATTCCGGGGGAAAAATATATTCTTTACTTAAACATTCTCAAAAGTTTTTGTCAAATCACGAGAGTTAGTGGGATAGGAAATCAAATGTATTAATGAGAGTAACAGAAGATGGCCATTTTTTGCCTGCGATTCTAATAAAAATGACTACGTCGATCAACTAACGAATAACGCCACATTCTGTCAGAAGTGTTGGTCTTAAAACCCATCAATCATGTTTGTGAGCCACCCTTAAATAATGCGCTAGAGCAGCAGTGGTCAGTATACTAAAACATTAAAACTATTCAGTGAGTGAGACTGGGTGCGTTGAAGGGTTGCCACTTTGGTAAATCATTACCAAAATTGGTAGAAAAAATTTGGNTGTGCGTTGAAGGCATTCAGGGTTGCCACTTTGGTAAATCATTACCAAAATTGGTAGAAAAAATTTGGGTTGGTAAATAGGTAAATTTTTTCCCATTTTGGTAGATTTTTGTTAAAGTATTTTGTTTGAAAAACAAATAAAATTTTAGTTCCCGCTCTATTTTTCGTAGTTATCTTTATATTACACCGTGCGGCAGTAAATTTTACACACACAAAAAAATGAATTTATTCGCGAAACTATGGGTAAATTATAGTAAAACTGCGTACTTAGTTTTCCTCTCTGACGTGAGTATTTTTTTAAAGAGCTTTGAAATTTAAAAAATATCATTATTTCAAAAAATTATTTAAAAAATTTGGTGTAATGTAGGATAACAATAAGGGTATCATACAGGGTAGGCAAAAACTCGGAGTTCGTCTCGTAGGTAACGAGGCAGCAATAAGGCGAGCCACGAGAAGTTAAGCTTGCTCGACAAACGAGCGAGGCTGCTGTGTGTTGCCTCGCTCGCAGTGCCGAGGCGAGTAACTGTCTGCATACTCGCTCGTCTAGGTAGAACGAGTGAGCGCTCCGAGTGTACTACACAACACATGCCTTTTTGGGCATAAAAATGTGTGATTGTATGTCAATAGATTATGTACGAAAATATGTTATATGTATGTACGTACATACATATTCATACAAATATTTTAATACTAGCAAATGCGCGCTTGCTTCGCGGCGCCTAATAAGATCTATTGCGTTGGCCAATTCAAAAATAGCGTTTAAAAACAAAAGTAGTCTGTAAAGTAAACATTTTTAGTTAAAATTGAAACGACTAAAAACGGAATTTTGCTAACACATATTCCAAGAATAGTAGCGCTGTGATTCCATATGGAATACTAATCCCTTTCGATGTAATGGGTTTTTCCTATGGTCTTATTTCCACCTGAGAGATCTCTACCAATCGTGCGTAATATTCTTCTATGATCCTGCAACTTCAGCATTGGTCCGGTTTACCATGTAAGCCAATAAAAGTCCTTATACGGAAACTCAAGAGCACAGATGAGCGTTTTCAATTATAGGAAGGCCTCGCTGCCCCACAGGATGAAAAGTTTTCGCGTACATTGGCTAAATGGGTCGTGTGATCTCATGAATATCGTTCTATGGAGCCATTGATATACCTACTGTGTTCCTTCTTGGATAGATGTGGNACTACTAGCAAATGCGCGCTTGCTTCGCGGCGCCTAATAAGATCTATTGCGTTGGCCAATTCAAAAATAGCGTTTAAAAACAAAAGTAGTCTGTAAAGTAAACATTTTTAGTTAAAATTGAAACGACTAAAAACGGAATTTTGCTAACACATATTCCAAGAATAGTAGCGCTGTGATTCCATATGGAATACTAATCCCTTTCGATGTAATGCGTTTTACCTATGGTCTTATTTCCACCTGAGAGATCTCTACCAATCGTGCGTAATATTCTTCTATGATCCTGCAACTTCAGCATTGGTCCGGTTTACCATGTAAGCCAATAAAAGTCCTTATACGGAAACTCAAGAGCACAGATGAGCGTTTTCAATTATAGGAAGGCCTCGCTGCCCCACAGGATGAAAAGTTTTCGCGTACATTGGCTAAATGGGTCGTGTGATCTCATGAATATCGTTCTATGGAGCCATTGATATACCTACTGTGTTCCTTCTTGGATAGATGTGGTCGAATTTTTCTTTGTCAATTCGCCACTTTTACAATTCGTGTTAATATTTATGACTATGACGAGGTACGAATAGCAATAACGCGGCTGAAAAACAACAAAGCTGCTGGAGCTGACAGCCTGCCAGCTGAGCTATTCAAGTACGGCGGCGTGGAGTTGATAAGGTGCATGCATCAACTCTTGTGCAGAATATGGTCAGATGAACGCATGCCCGACGACTGGAATTTAAGTGTGCTGTGCCCAATCCACACGAAAGGTGACCCCGCCATTCGCGCCAACTACCGCGGGATCAGCCTTCTAAGCCTAGGTTACAAGGCCTTATCGAGAGTATTGTGTGAAAGACTTAAGCCCACCGTCAATGACCTGATTGGGCCTTATCAGTGTGGCTTTAGACCTGGCAAA
>NW_016157476.1:116853-117051 GCF_001687245.7 Rhagoletis zephyria
CGACATCATCGGTAACAAAAACCGCGAAATCTGTTCTGCCTTTTCCAAGTTGGATAGGGAAGCAAAGCGAATGGGTCTGGTCGTAAACGAGGACAAGACGAAGTATCTCCTGTCATCAAACAAACAGTCACCACATTCACGCCTTGGCAACCCACGTCACTGTTGACAGTTGCAATTTCGAGAAAGTAGAGAATTTCG
>NW_016157476.1:117151-127483 GCF_001687245.7 Rhagoletis zephyria
ATCTTCTCTTGAAACTCCGTAACCATGAGGACCTGTCCTCTTACCTCTGCTCAACCTTCTTTTTTTTTCTCCCTCGAAAACGTCCGTTCGATTCAAAATGCTTCGCGAATCTTCTTTTCTTCGCTCTGCTTTCTGCCCCTTCTCTACTTCTTTCCTTTTCTTCAACCAATCTATTTGTGTTCACAACTTTGCACTGCCTCCCTGCTACAACTTCAGTAACGACTGCCGTATCGACTTGCGTATGCCGCAACTTTGTTTGCTTTGTTCTTCTTTGAACTAGTGGCAACTCCGTGTCGATATTATACGTTTATCGGCACTTACCCTTTCCTTCGTTCTTCTCTGCAACTTTAGCGATTCACCTCCTACTTTGTTGAGGCAACGTTTCTTGGAATTCTCTTTTCCCCTTGTTTCACATTCAACGGCCGTTTTTCCTTCCCTTCTCTTCTGCAACTTCTTATGCAGACTTTTGTAGGCTGTGAGAAACAATCTCACTTCTGAGGTGTAAAGGCCAGAACACCAAGTGGTTGATTCACAACGAATAAATGCCAGTTTATTGAAATTAACAAATATGTTTAGTCGAATGGAAACAATAAAATAGAATAATGAATGTTTAAATTATGTAAAGTAAAAGATCTTATTTCAGTGTACGCCTTGCTCTCGTACGTGTGTCCTCGTTCGCTGTTCGTTTAACACTGTCCTCGTTTACCGACTGTGACATATGTACATAAATCTTTGTGAACAAATTTATTTGTGGCCTGTTGGTAAAGGACATATGTATGTATGTATGTATGCATGTGTAATCATGGGAAAATGTGCGTAAACAAAAAATAGAGGCCGGTTCACATACAATTTCAATGCAGCCGTCCACATAGCCAAAATTGGCAACGCCAAGGCCAACACAAAACAAAAAGATCGCGTGCGTCGGTCGTCAGCTGTCGCAAATAAATAAAATTATGTGAAATATTTTTTCCTATATAAATGAGGGCAAGAAATATCACTTTTCATGCAATTATTGATATGAAATATTAATTTATCTCTCGTTAATATGTTAATTTAGTGGCCAAAGCATTATTTGCCAGGCTTCATTATAGAAGGCATACTTTTATTTTATTATAATTGTACTAAAATGTAATTTGCTAAAACAACACCAAGCATTGCTCTATAAATCTGATTAAAAAGTTTAAAATTTTCATAGAACTTTATTGAAATTTTTAAATTTTGTACAAAGTATGAAACTTGCTTGGACTTGTATGGTCTTTCTTTCATGTATAATAAGTTGAAATTTTGTAAGAAATTATTGAGCATTAAAAAAATTATACATACATAGATATGTAAGTTAACACCGGTGAACACGTATCCGGTCAACATTCCACTTCCACCGATATTGCTGACGGTGCGTCGGCAGGTTTGAGTGTGGAAATACCGTAGCAACAACTCTCCCACCGATATTGATGACGATGCGTCGACCAGGTAGCGCGTGACAACAACAACATCGCTGTAGCGGAAAAGCCAACAGCAAGAGGTAAAATTTCCGAATTGCATTTTGCAAGTCACACGGCAAAACATGTGCAGTAACTGGTACGTGGTAAGAAAGCGTCAGGTATTTAGGCGTAGTCGCCGCAATATTCTAGTTAGCAAATTCAGTTCTAATAACTCGACCGATACAAACGGCTGCTCTTGTGCAAACAAGAGAAATTAAATATCATTAAAACCCAACCAAGTGTTTTAATAATTGCTCTTGTGCAAGCAAGAGAAATGAAATAACATTAAAACCCAACCAAGTGTTAATAAGTTGTATGCACATATGTACCTACCTAGTAGATAACACTGGTCAAAATAGCACACATCTATTCTTCTGTGCACGATAATATATACAAAAATAAATCCATACATATGTGTATATATGCATGTATATACATATCTGCATGTGTACATACAATCCTTTACTTGAAATTCTTAGTTGATGCAATTTTTATCTCGTAATTTTTTTCTGGCCAATCAATCCGTTTGCCTGTCTAATCTGCTTGCCTCATTCGCCTGAACAGACTTCGAGGTTTTTGTTATCGATGATGTCGATGTCATCGGCACACGCCAGAAATTACACGCAGCTCTTACTATGTTAACACTTGCATCATGCGATCGTAAATGCCCTTCTGCTTTAGCTTTAATTTGAGAATGTCTGTTTGCCCATATAATAGGAGTTCGCAATAGTAATAATAATAATAATCATAATAATATTATCTATTGTTATTAAAAATTTCTTTACTCGGAATATACTTAGTAGGCTATGGCGACCCCAAACGAAATTGTTTATGATTAAAATTTAACTGTTAACTGTGTTAATGTAAGGGAATGGTGAGAAAAATTTTAAGTTTTCATTATTTCATTTCATTGGATATTTTTATGTTTTCGTTACGCTGTTTATAATTTTTTCATTTGTATCAGTTGTTATCAGAGGTCGAAAATAACTGTGAACACTTTGAAAGTGTTCCAAAAGAACCGTCAATATTTAAGGGAAAAAATAACCCACAAAACACAATAGGTGGTTTATTTTTTGTAGATGTGTGCTCCTCTCAGTGGGAAAGGGTTATTTTGCATATAATTTCCGTTGCTATTGGACACGGACACTTATCGCTGGAAGAAGAAAAATAAGTGTTAGAAATGCGTAGAAACATATCAAATTTGCTGTTGGTAGAGATATAGAGAGATATAAGCAACGTCAACGTCGCGGTCATGTTATTGATTTAAAATCCGCTATCAATAAAGAAATTATTATGATTTAGTTTGTTGACCATATGCNACACTTATCGCTGGAAGAAGAAAAATAAGTGTTAGAAATGCGTAGAAACATATCAAATTTGCTGTTGGTAGAGATATAGAGAGATATAAGCAACGTCAACGTCGCGGTCATGTTATTGATTTAAAATCCGCTATCAATTAAGAAATTATTATGATTTAGTTTGTTGACCATATGCAAAATAAAATTTATTTGTGATTTTTCAACCAAATAAGAAATAAAAATTTTTGATTTCATTTGTAGAGCAAATCAATTTGATTTGTAATTTTTCAATTAAATAATACCTTTATTATGCGACGCAAATAAGATATTTAAGTATCTTCCAACTTCTAGTTCCACGAAAATCTTCGGGATTCTCGGGATTAATTCGAGATTTTCGAGACTTCTTCCAGATTTTCGGAATCTTTGGAATCTTTTTAGTCTATTTCGGGATTTTTGGACCATTTTGGTTTTCGAGACTTCTTCAGGATTTTCGGAATCTTCGGGACTACTTCGGGATTTTTGGGCTATTTCGCGATTCTCGGTACTAATTCGGGATTTTCGTGACTACTTTGAGATTTTCGGGATCCGCGGCACTAATTCGGAATTCTCGAGACTTCAGGATTTTCGGAATCTTCGATAACAAAATCGATACCCAAATCGATAACAAACTCGCTAACAAAATCGATAACAACATCGATAACAAAATCGATTAAAAAATCGATTAAAAAATCGATAACAAAATCGATTAAAATATCGAAAATAAAGTCGATACCCAAACCGATACAAAATCGATAACAAAATCGATTAAAATATCGATAACAAAGACGATTAAAATATCGATAATAAAATCTATACCCAAATCGATACTCAGATCGATAACAAAATCGATAAAAATATCGATAACAAAATCGAAACCAAAATCGATAACAATAACGATAATAAAGTCGATAACATAATCGATAACGAAATCGGTTAAAATATCGATAACAAACTCGATAAAAATATCGATAACAAAATCGATAACAAAATCGATAAAAATATCGATCATTATATCGATAAATCCCGAGAATACCGAAAATCCCGAAATAGTTCCCAAATTGGGTCTCTGTGACTATATATCCTTTTCTTTATAATTACCTTTATTTTAATCTTTCCTCCTTTATTTTCATCGTTACTCATCCTCATCTTTTCTTCATATTTATCTTTATCATCTTTATGTTTATCAATTTCTACATTACATATTCCCCTTCACCTTTGCCCTTATATTAGTAACATTTTTAAATTTACCTTGGTCTTCATTTTTGCATTTATCTGTACGCATCTTTGTTTTTGTTTTTATTTTTCCTTTTCCTTTATCCTTTTCTTTATCAATAAAATAAAATAGCTTATTTTCAGTGTATCATATTAAGAATGTACACGCTCTCTTCTTTGTAATAAATGTTCGCATATGTATGTGTACGTATATGTCGTGCAAAGAAATGCCTAGCGCTTTGCTTCCACTTATTACGCCCACTTATATTTTTCAGTCCTACAATAACCCACAAATTAAGACACTTAAAAATAAAAGTCCTTGCCAAAGTGTTTTTGCCAAAGGGAAATTTTAGCAGTTGATAAATAACCCATAAGGGAAAACACAAAAAGATCGCACAGAGTGATTTGCCACGGTGAGAAACACTCTCTGGTTGTTATTTATTAATTTTTTTCTGTGCGTACTTTGTATACCAAATCTTCGTTGATAATAAGATGTTGTAAACTCTCTCTTCATTTTAACTATCCGGATTTGGATAAGTGAAAACATTAACAAAAACTTTCTCTTGTAAAGCTTTCCCAAACTCTTTCCTTTTCGAACCAGTTATGTAATATTTCATTTAATTCAAATATTTTTAGTTTACTTTTATATATTGCATAATTCTATTGAGAGTATTTCCAAAGCAAGATTCCTTATATACCTTTCGTTTGGTACTCATATTGTAACATTTCACTTATTTTATCAATTTAATGAAGTTTTATTTTCAAACAGGTGGCAAACCTCTTCAAACATATTTTCGACCGTAAGTCTTCTTAAAGCTCTTTAGTTTGATACCCATATTGCAATATTTCATTTCTTTAATCAATTTAACTGAGTTAAAATTTTCAAATAGGTGGCAACCCTCCTTAAAAATATTTCCAACAGTCAACGTCTTTAAGTTGATACCTTTATTGTAATAAGTCATTTATTTTATCAATTAAATTGAGTTAAATTTTCAAACAGGGGGCAACCCTCTTCCTACATATTTTCGACTGCAAGCCTTCTTAAAAATCTAAAGTTTATTGCCCACATTGCAATTTTTCAATTATTTTATCAATTTAACTGAGCTAAAATTTTCAAATTTCTCAAAAATATTTCCTACAGTCTGTTTTTTAAACCTCTTTAATTTCATACCTTTATTGTAATAAGCCATTTATTTGATCAATTATATTGAGTCAAATTTTCCAACAGGTGGCAACCCTTCTCAAACTTACTTTTGGCTGTAATCCTTCANCTTTGCCCTTATATTAGTAACATTTTTAAATTTACCTTGGTCTTCATTTTTGCATTTATCTGTACGCATCTTTGTTTTTGTTTTTATTTTTCCTTTTCCTTTATCCTTTTCTTTATCAATAAAATAAAATAGCTTATTTTCAGTGTATCATATTAAGAATGTACACGCTCTCTTCTTTGTAATAAATGTTCGCATATGTATGTGTACGTATATGTCGTGCAAAGAAATGCCTAGCGCTTTGCTTCCACTTATTACGCCCACTTATATTTTTCAGTCCTACAATAACCCACAAATTAAGACACTTAAAAATAAAAGTCCTTGCCAAAGTGTTTTTGCCAAAGGGAAATTTTAGCAGTTGATAAATAACCCATAAGGGAAAACACAAAAAGATCGCACAGAGTGATTTGCCACGGTGAGAAACACTCTCTGGTTGTTATTTATTAATTTTTTTCTGTGCGTACTTTGTATACCAAATCTTCGTTGATAATAAGATGTTGTAAACTCTCTCTTCATTTTAACTATCCGGATTTGGATAAGTGAAAACATTAACAAAAACTTTCTCTTGTAAAGCTTTCCCAAACTCTTTCCTTTTCGAACCAGTTATGTAATATTTCATTTATTTCAAATATTTTTAGTTTACTTTTATATATTGCATAATTCTATTGAGAGTATTTCCAAAGCAAGATTCCTTATATACCTTTCGTTTGGTACTCATATTGTAACATTTCACTTATTTTATCAATTTAATGAAGTTTTATTTTCAAACAGGTGGCAAACCTCTTCAAACATATTTTCGACCGTAAGTCTTCTTAAAGCTCTTTAGTTTGATACCCATATTGCAATATTTCATTTCTTTAATCAATTTAACTGAGTTAAAATTTTCAAATAGGTGGCAACCCTCCTTAAAAATATTTCCAACAGTCAACGTCTTTAAGTTGATACCTTTATTGTAATAAGTCATTTATTTTATCAATTAAATTGAGTTAAATTTTCAAACAGGGGGCAACCCTCTTCCTACATATTTTCGACTGCAAGCCTTCTTAAAAATCTAAAGTTTATTGCCCACATTGCAATTTTTCAATTATTTTATCAATTTAACTGAGCTAAAATTTTCAAATTTCTCAAAAATATTTCCTACAGTCTGTTTTTTAAACCTCTTTAATTTCATACCTTTATTGTAATAAGCCATTTATTTGATCAATTATATTGAGTCAAATTTTCCAACAGGTGGCAACCCTTCTCAAACTTACTTTTGGCTGTAATCCTTCATAAAAATCTAAAGTTTAATACCCACATTGCAATATTTCATTTATTTTGTCAATTTAACTGAGCTAAAATAAAAATAGGTCCCAGCCCTCCTCAAAAGTATTTCCTACAGTCATCTTTCATAAGCCTCTTTAATTTGATACCTATATTGTAATGTGATTTATTTTATAAATTAAACTAAGTTAGATCTTCAAACAGGTGGTAACCCTCCTCAATGTTTCTCATAGTTTCGGCTGTAAGCCTTCTTAAAACTCTTTAGTTTGATACCCACATGGCAATATTTCATTTATTTTATCAATTTGAGTTAAAATTATCAGCCCTCCTCCAAATATTTCCGACAATCACCTTTCTTAAACTCCTTTAATGTGATACCTATATTGTAATATGTCATTTATTTTATCAATTAAATTTAGTTAAATTTTCAACCCTCTTCAAACATATTTTCGGCTGTAAGCCTTCTTAAAACTCTTTAATTAACACCCACATGGCAATATTTCATTTATTTTTATTACTTAAACTGAGTTAAAATTTTCAAATAGGTGGCAACCCTCGTAAAAGATACTTCCAACAGTTATCTTTCTTAAACCTCTTTAATTAACACCCACATGGCAATATTTCATTTATTTTTATTACTTAAACTGAGTTAAAATTTTCAAATAGGTGGCAACCCTCGTAAAAGATACTTCCAACAGTTATCTTTCTTAAACCTCTTTAATTAACACCCACATGGCAATATTTCATTTATTTTTATTACTTAAACTGAGTTAAAATTTTCAAATAGGTGGCAACCCTCGTAAAAGATACTTCCAACAGTTATCTTTCTTAAACCTCTTTAATTAACACCCACATGGCAATATTTCATTTATTTTTATTACTTAAACTGAGTTAAAATTTTCAAATAGGTGGCAACCCTCCAATTTTTTGCGGTATCATTGGTTCTGGTATTATACCGAACAATACCAAAAAGAAATATTCAAATCGGTTCAGCCGTTCTCGAGTTTTGACGACCGTGACATACGAACACAACATTTTTATTAATATAGATGTGTATATAAAAAATGCTGTAATAAACACATATACAATGTATGAGTTGTTAGAGGACCTTACTTGTTTTCTCGGAGTTCTCTTCCAAAGTGGCAGGGTGTTGGGCTATCGCAGAAGGCGAAACCTAACATCCGAGGCGGGTAACAGGACTCGAGAAAAAGGAACTCGAGTAACGAGTAGCTGTTCACGCTTAGATCACAGCGACATCTACAAGTGAAATTCTCTACTTCATAAACATACTTAAGGTGAAGGGGGCTAGCGTAAACACAGATTTTGTTTAATTTGCTTGAGTATGCAGATTTGTAGCCCATCAAATTCTGATTACAAGGTTGAAAATTGTTGCATGAAAATTTGCTACATTTTCGCTAGTTTTGCACAAAGTTTAGAAATTATATTTTTATGTCTTTTATTGTAAAATGAACCATATTTTTATAAAAAAAAATTCGGAAAAATATTACAATAAAAATTGTTGCATATATTGTGAAAAAGCAGCTGTGCCAATACAATACTTTTTGCCGGCAGTGTATGTGAGTTGTTTCATTCCGCATACGTTATAAGTTGGTTCAACTAACAGTATCTGTTGTCCAATCAAGGTAGGGGCTTTGTAATCATTAAAAGATATACATTTGTTCTAACAAAAACACTCAAGTAAATTGCACACTTTCCCCAACTTGATATTTATATATTATGCTATATAGCAACTATTAAAATCTTGGCAATTATAACTAAACCTTTTTCAGGGTGTAAATGTTTGCGACATACTAATCTGTTTTATATAAATTCACATCGCACTAATTATGCTTTAAATCAGAGGTTCCCAAACTTTTTTTCTCGTGGACCCTTTTCAAAACTTTTCTGGTTTCGGTGGACCCCTGCTGCTACACATCTAACATATTTCCAAAGCTCATCAAAAAATGTGAAGATTAGATCTAACGATGTAAATTTGCATAGCGGGTGAGTTCCCAAACTAAATTTGGAGTGGCAAAAATAAAAATCAAATATCTTCTGTGTTCTATTTATTAAAAACATGTGATTACATCAGTTTCGGCCACACTTAAACAATCACATTTTGAGCATGTTTTGAAAGCACAAAAGCCCATCGATACACCCAAAAAATTGGCAAACGTAATCAGCGTTGCCTAAAGATTTCGCTGAAAAATCGTCAATTTACCCCAAAAAATCGTCATTTCGTTACAAAAAATAAACATGAAATTTTGGTTTGTTACACTTTGTAACAATAAAAAATACGAACAAAATTACATAAATTACATACAATAAATATGACCACTAGGGCGGGGTGATTTGTTCGGAGCACAATTTTCGAGAAAAGTGTATAGTAAATTCAAATTCACCGATTAATTGTAAGCCGAAATGACGAGCAAGCTGTATACCAAAAATTACGTTTGATTCTCCCAATTTTCCATATTCCATGAAGAAAACACAAAATTTTGTAAATGAAAAATTAATTTCGTTCGGAAAAAATATAATACACTGATTTTTCTTTTGAAAAATGGCAGAGTCAAACGACATTTTTGGTATATACTTAGTTTGGTCACCATTTTTGCTAATAATCGAACGTAGAATTCGAATATGCCGTAAACTTTTTTCGAAATTAAATTACTCCGCCCTAATGACCACAAATTACAAAACCAAAGGGAACCCACTTAGCATATGGGTTACTAAAGTTGATTCGTTATTGTAACTGACAATTTAGATTTAAGGCCTGTATGCAGCTCTCAAGAAAAGCAAAAACTCCATATAAAATGGCGTACAAGAAATGTCGTAAGAAATTTTCTTGAGTTAAATTTCCTTAAGGCAGTACGTAGTTCTTAAGGAATTTGCTACGCTTTATACTACGGTTTTCTACAGTTTTTTGTGAAAAAAGAGCACAAGGCAACCCAGGTTTACAACAGAAATATATCGGGCATTCCATTATTTCTTGAGGAAAGAGGGAGGCAACGGGCTGTGAATTATCAAAAATGTTAAAATTCCTTGGACATACACACGAAATAATGCTTGAAACACAATACCCGGCGAACGGCAAATTTCGCCCAGCAGAGCGATGCCGACGACCAACTTTCGCCCAGCTAATTCGCTTACTGAAACACAAATAGAGCGGTATCGAGCGGTTCGAATGCTGTCAGCTGATAAGGTGACCGTGTTTCAAGAAGGGAGCTTTTACAACGAAGTGGGAAAATACCAGCAAGAAGAAGTTTAAAATATAGAAATAGTTTTAAAATATAACTACTAGTAAACTTACGTTTTACTAGATTAATCTCTGATAGAAAAATATAAGGTATATTATTTTACTTTTAAACAAAAATTACGATAACTTTTAAAGTATGCTCATCATGGCCTTTTTTACAACGCTTTTATCAACTTGCAATGTTGTGTGTCCAGAAACTTTCAATGTTGTGGATCCAGAAACTTTCAATGTTGTGTGTCCGACACCATTAAACCTTTGCTTTGAAAAGTTCCTATAAAAAAGCATAGTGCATAGGGCGACATCTGTAGTGAATAGGGCGAGGTAGATGACATCTAGATGTCGCCCTATGTACTACGTTTGCTACAGCGGAAATAGACGACACGCCATTTCTTTAAATAAAATTAATTGGTGCTCGTTTGTATGTACATACATATGTAAATGCATGTGTGTGCACCTTTCTATTAATATCGTTGAATTATTTTAATATCTATTGCAAAATTTTATTCAGACAGGAC
>NW_016157476.1:127508-155524 GCF_001687245.7 Rhagoletis zephyria
TTTTTTTTTTATATTATTTATTTGTCATTGCCGTTGATCGCGGCGATAGAAATAAATCTATCGTCGCGAACAGTCGTCGAGCAAACTTCGTCGTTTGCTTTGATTGTGCGCGTTCTCATATAAATCAGTGTGTTTTAATTATTTCGGCGAACATTCGCGACGAAAAATTTGCCGTTCGCCGGTGTTGTGCTTCAGCTTTAATGGTGATTTTTTCTTGGCCGTTTTCTTGAGGGCTGCATACAGGGCATTATGATTTAGCTGATTTGAAGTTCTTTAAGATTTTGATCCAGTTTTAAAGTGCAACAGGAGCATTTATTAACGATAGATATGAGTTTCAGCAGTGCAAATTAACAATTTGGATACAATTCTGGAACAATTTAATAATTTGGGCACGTTCAGAAGGCGCAACAGCTCAGTAGCTGTTGCGATTGCACCTTCTGAACGCGTTGTTGTGTATTTCTGATCAACTGAACAGTTGCGTGTCAGATGATCGTAATATTTTTCTGATCATTTGAGACAACATGTTGGTGTGAGCCTTTGAGAGTTGAATTTGACAGCTAATGTAACAAGCCGTTCAGAAGACGCATAACGATCACTGATTTTTTTTAGCAACGGTTGAGCTCAACTGCTGCGCCTTCTGAGCCTACCCAGTATTCCGATAATATGTATTTAGATCAGCGGTGACCAAAGCCTATGCACGCGTGCATAAGTTTTTTTGAGCTTTGTCACCGACAACCTCACACTGACAGTAAAAAGCTTTCTTGTACAAAACAAAAAGCACATACATTCATATATACATACATATGTGCGTGCAAAGAATGGTTGTTGTTGGTGTTGTAGCGGCTACTAAGCCAAGTTCGGGTCGGTTCATCCATCAACGTTGTCGTCAATTTCAGCTAGGGGGAGGCCCAGGAAGTGTGCGACTTCCACTGGGGCTGTCCATAGGGACAGGGGCGTTAGCTGAGTGGGGTTCTCAGGGCATGTGAAGAGGTGCCGTGAGTCATGTGGCGACTCTCCACATGCCGGGCATTGGTTGGGCACATCCTCGTTGATTCTGCTTAAGAGTTTAGCCTGCTGTAATAGCCAGAGCGAAGTTGGGCTATTGTAGTGCGGGTCTCACAGTTTGCTTTGCTTAAACTAAACAAAAAACAACCCCTGCACGCATACATCACACAACCGTTCAGCGACAGCTCCAGCAGCACGCAACCTGCTGTCTCAGCTGCTAAACTTCGACTGGCAAGCAACGCAAATAAATATTTTTTCTTGCTGTGCACGAAAGCTTTTTACTATCGGTGAGAGAGCTCGAAAAAGCTTATGCACGCGTGCATAGGCTTTGGCCACCGCTGAATTACACACTTGCAAGTTTTAAAAAACAGGGCTCATAAAGCCATAAAAGTACTCTCTCGATCAGAGTAGTTATATTTTTTAAGAGCACTCAGAGAGCTAGCGTTATTTACATTTCCTGTACCATAAACTTCTTACATAATCAGCTCACTCATGAATTTGCATGTGGCGTATTTGTAAAATAGTTTATTTGTGTTGAAGGCATCATTTTTAGTTTTATCACTCCGAGTTTTATAGTGATGCGAAAAATGTTTGTCACTCACATTTTTAAAACACACGCCTTTAAACAACAAAACCGATAATCTTTTGACGCCTTAATTTTAATTCAGAAACTGATAAATGAAAAATCGATGACAAGCGACCAAATAAGCAAGCTACGTGAAGTGACCAGTCAGCAGTCCAACAAGTTGTCTGCAGAGCCGTCTGCTCAGTGAGAGCAAACAACTGATAGAACTTCTGAGGTAGAAGGCAACATGAGTTTTGCCCACCTGCATCCCCTCGATTCCTCATAGTCATTGCTGAGCGAAGTCTTCACCCAGTTTATGATGGGGGTTTCGATGGCCAAAATGGGAAGTGCAACTGTGGCCAAATGGTCAGATGTCTCATTAACAGGTACTCCAGAGTGAGCAAGGTCGTTATATTTATCAACATAATTTAGTCGATACTTGCATTGCCGAACTACTAGTTTGGAAGTATTTAGATAGAGGGCTGGCCAATGTCTTAAGTGCAGCTTGGCTGTTACTGCAGACACGTAAACTCCTTCCTCTCCACCTATTTTCCATCACGTAGTCCTTGGCTTTGAGGATTCCAATTACATCAGCCTGGAAGACCGAAGCATATTCCCCAAGGGAAAAGTGAATCTTATCTCCATTAACGAAAAATACCCCAGATCCTGACCCAGAATCCGTTTTGGAGCCATCAGTGAAGATTCGACAATGTGTGAGTCCGGACTCACTGCTGGAATTAAGCCAGCATTTAGCCTCAGGGAACNAGATTCGACAATGTGTGAGTCCGGACTCACTGCTGGAATTAAGCCAGCATTTAGCCCCAGGGAATTCAACATTATAGAATCTCTTCAACAAAGATAATGGTGACGTACTATCCAGTAGCATTGAGAATACACAAGTGAGGAAATCTCTGCCGCCAACAATTTCCGCCTCTCCCCACACACTTTTATACCAACATCCGTTTCTTTTTAGTGCAGCCGTGCGGCAAGAGACTTTCAGGCAACCATTTTGGCTCTTTACTATCGAAACCAGATATATTTTCGTGGACCCCCACTTACATCTCGTGGACTCCCAATTTTTTTTCGCACCAACGTAGACCCCCCTCGAGTCTCCCGTGGACCCCTGGTGGTCCACCTGGACCACTTTTGGAATCACTGCTTTAAATGAACCTATCACTAGATCACTTTCAGAATTTAATAATTTGTTAACAATACATTACTTTTTAGATATTTCATTACATAGAGATTTTCGCGAGAAATACATAAAATCATTTAAAACTCTATTTAAATATGAGGTCATAAGCGCCACAGTAGCCTAAGTGACATTTAAAAAAAGTTGAGGGCACCTTAAAATGCTTTACTGGAATCGAAACGGTAATAGTCCGAAGCACGCCCTTTTAGTTTTCTTTTACTATAATATGTAGCATCACGTAGGCGCAATGAAGTTTTTAGTAAAATACCGCCTTTCTTTTTTATACATCCTTCTTTCTCATATTAAAGTTTTTTTTGTAGGTAGGCTCCTCTGGCCCTCATGGCCTTATATAATTTTATATCTTATTTGTAAACTTATGGCCTTATTCATAAAAAATAAAATAGATTTAAAGAGCTTTATAATGTGACATTTCCATACAAATTTTCTATTTATAAATCAATTAAAGTCTACTTTATTTTTTATGAATCTGGGCGTTAGTCTGTAAGAATGTATTATTCCGTAATATAAATAGCAAGTACATTAATATATAACTTTCTTTATTACAGACACCCCGTCCACTTTTGCCGCTACATATCGCTTGGTATAATCTTGTTATCTCTAGCACAATTTTGCATGAAATGATTTTGAGGTATAAGCCTATTGATTTGCATAATATTTATGTATTTTTCAAGCAAATTGGATATCGTTTCGAACCAAAGGTTAGAGACTTCAAATAATCAACTTCTTTGTGCAAGTAGTGAATTAGAAGAAATTGTATGAATCGACAGCATTAGCTTTGTCTACTCTCGTGCTGAAATAAGGAACGACGAAAATCGTCGAAAACTATCCAATGCTGCCAAGTTTTTCCGTTTTAATATACTATTCGGGTTGAAAAACTAGGGAATGCTATGCAATTTTCATACGATTCGACTCTCGAAAAACGACTTGCACTCGACACGACAGTCGCAATTATTCTGAATATTTTATCGTTCTTATAATATTATGAGAAATTATTTTTTTGCAGGACATGAAGGCATTTCTCGATCGGCGTTGCATAGTTTTCCGTTATGATATGACACATCCATCCCGCCAAAGTGAACGCCACATTTCAAAAAGTAAATCAAAGGATAAAAAAAAATCACTCGAAACATAACAAAAAAATATATATGTATAGAAAAAATTTATGATTTAAATTGGAAACTTTGAAGTAAGTTAAGTTAGTCAGCCCTCGTTAATGTTAGATACTATTTTCATCAAAGTAATGTATCAGGGAAGCATCCCTTTTTGTGTCATAGTAAAGATCGCGACAGATAAGTGTAGCAATAAACATCTGAAAATTACAAACTCTTCCCTCGTAAAGGAAAATTTATTCCAAAAATTACCCGGACCTAAATTTTTCAGATTAATAAGGTAAGAAATAAGAGGGCACCCTGAAATTGTGCATACGAAATAATGCATATGAAAAAAACCGAAACAATGCATATGCACAGCTTCGGTTGAAAACCGCAATAATGCATATTGGAAAACCCAAATTATGCATTCGCACAGTTTCGACGAAAAAACGAAGTAATGCATATAAGAAAAACGAAGTAATGCATACATGCGCAGTTTCGATTCAAATCCGAAATAATGCATATGATAAAAATCGAAGTAATGCATACATACATTCACAGTTGCGACCTAAAACCGAAATAATGCATATGACAAAAACCGAAATAGTGCATAGGGGCTGTCCATATATTACGTAAGAGTTTTCGCCTGCTTTGAATCCCCCCTCCCCTCGCGTAATAAATTGTAAGATTTAATTGATCCCCCTCCCCCGGCGGCAGATCTTACGTAAGATTAAAAATCCCCTAGAAATGTTTTTTCAATTAAACATTAGAAAATACTATATATTTTCATAAAACAAATATAGGATGTATGCCCAGTCATTCTTAAAAACTGCATTTCATAGTTATACTAGTCATTCTTTGTTGTCGGTTTCTTTGGTCCACGGTCCAGCCAGCCAATCTGAAAGAGGACAATATGATCTTATTTTTCTGTCACGTATCACATACTTTGGTCAGTTATATCCCGGAGAAAAGGTTGCATCTCATAGCAATCTAAAAACTCTTTCAAAAAATCTTGATTCACGTCCATTTTCAACTTTGCACTGATGGAATGGAATGGAATTGTGGGTGGCCGGAAAAATCAAAAACAAATTTTTCCAAGCACTGAAGCAGTATTGCCCATTGTACTTAAGGCTAAGAAACAGGATTTAGAGGAAAGGGATATGTAGGTGGGGGTGGGAACTCATTACTCCTCTGCAAACTTACCAGACTCCTTTATGAATTTTAGCAATTTGTTGAGGGAAAGAGAATGTACGTCGTCCATTCTCAGTACATCCGACCCAAAAATGTACCATCTGAGTCTGGCGAAGGCCGGACAGTGGCAGAGAAAATGTTCTGTACAATCCTCGTCCTCCAAACACGAAGTACACAGTGGATCGTTGATGATGCCTATGATGACCATATGTCGTTCCATGGATTGTGCCCAGTAATCAGTCCTACCAGGGCTCGTAGATCACTCCTTCTTTGTCTGAGAAGAAATTTAGGTACCACCCCGTCAGGCCTTTTCAAGAAACACTTTGTTATTTTGCAGGTATCTAAAGTGCACCAGCGGCTCTCATGACTTTTGCTTATGAGATCCTTGATGCACCGGATCGTTCCCGCTATGCTTAGCCCTACAATTGGCTCCGGTCCAATTGGGCACTCCAGAGAACCGCAGTTTGCCAATTCATCAGCCAGTCCATTACCTTGAACACCGTAGTATCCTGGCATACAAGTTCAAGCTCATTCCATCTTGTAACGGAGTTCAGTCTCAACTTATATTTCTGGACTAACTTTGAAGAGGTTCGAGCGGATTCCAGGGCCTTTTGAGCAGCTTGGCTCTCACTGTAGGTCCTGATTTTATGTCCGCGCCACCTTTAGCCAGTTATCTAGTCTGCTACTTTCAGTATTGCAAAGACTTCCGATTGAAAGACCGTTGTCATTGCACCCAAAGCGGTAAAGCATCTGAAGCTTCCGTCCATATGCCATCCAGCTCCAGTACCGTTTTCAGTCTTTGAGCCGTCAGTAGAGAAAGTTTTCACCGAGCTTCCCAAGAGAATGTCTGGATCTCTCCATTGTTCACTTGTAGGAAATCCATTGACGTACTTTCTACCAAAGGAGAGTATAGGTATCAGTTTGTCATTTGGTGCTAAACACAAAGGATATTGCTCTGACAACCTTCTGAACAACTCTATGTGCCCAGAACCCCGATCGTCGTGCTACAGACCAAGAGAGTGCAATCGACGCATCGTTTTCATTGCCTCCTCTTGGATCGCTAAATCCTGAGGCGACAAATTCAACAAAGCATGAAGAGCCGTTCCTGACGTTATACTCATGGCGCCCGTAATGCCTATACACACCCTCCTTTGTAGCCTGTTTAGCACAGAAGCCGTGGTTTTGACCATGGTCACCAAAACCATCCAAAAGCGCTCCAGACTTTTCAGCATGAAGGATGTCAGACAAATTGACCTGAAACTTTTTGCCAGCGCATAGTCATCCTTTCCTGCGTCAGGAATTATCCTGCTACCCGGAAAGTAAGTTTCCAGGTGAGTTTTTTATGTCTCAGCGCCGTGGTATAAGTTCCATCAGATTTTCCAAGAGAATCAAGGCTAACCATCAGGTCCTGTTGAAGTACCTTACACAGCCTGGCAGACTCTTTCATGTTATCGATATCACTGCAGAAGTCTTTATAAGAGCTTAATTTTGACTTGCAAATTTGCTTCTTATATTCCTTCTGCACGATATGATATTTGGACCAGTCCTCCCCTTTTCGAGTTTTTAAAGCCCTATTCAGAAGTGTCCTAGACCTTTTTCGAAGTTTGGAGAGTTCAGCGTTCCACCATGGGACCGCTTTTCCTGCCTGCTTCTTCTTAGCGGACATCCTTCCTCAAAACAACCAATCAAAGTACTCGTTACCTCGCGGGTCGCCTCTTCAATTGATTTAATATTTTTGAGTTTAAGGAGATTTGGTATTATCGTTTCAAGAAGCAACCCAAACTTTTCCCAGTCCGTCTTTCGAGGATTCCGACCTTTTGGCACTTGACAAGTGTCAGTTCCTAGCCGAAATTCGATGATCTGATAGAGATTCGTCATCTAACACCAACCATCGTTTGATATGATCCGCCATAACTACATTGGTTAAGGTTAGATCTATGACGTCTTGTCGTCTGCTGGTGACAAAAGTAGGTTTGTTACCCACATTCTGTATTACCAATTCAGAGGACAGAATGTAGTCTAATAGCTTGTTCCCACGAAAGTTGCATTTCGTGCTACCCCATATAGTGTTTTGTGAGTTCGCGTCACAACGCAAAAACGCAAGCATCAAAGCTGTGAAGCTGTGCTTTTTTGTGCTCTGTTTAAATTTTGTGTTTTATAAACCTGTTTACGCTTAATAAAATAAAAAATTATAAAAAGTGTGATTAAACGTCTGGTGCAAAATTTAAAGATAAGCAAAATATCAAAATTTCCTGTAAATTTGATGAATTTAACTTGATATTCTTAATTGCATGTGCCGAGTGTTTTGTTTCATATAATATATTGTTGTTGTTTTGCTTTTTTCGTCTTTTTGTCATTTCTGCTGTTTCATCTTTGTCACAGCTGTTTGCGTTGTGTTTATTAGGTGTCAAACATACAGTGTATTTAAAATAGTTCGCTACATAGCTTCCAAACCGATATTTTCCAGCTGACTGGTTCTCTGATTGATACATCGTTTTCAAAACTGTTCTGCTTTTTTGCTTCTAAAACCTATAAATAAATAACATTTTAAACATGTCGTGTATTTACACCAATTGTCACGTTAAAAGCGATTCCTATGTGTCATGCTGGCTCTGCGATGGGATTGCCCATCTTGTCTTGTCAAAAATGAAGATCAACCGAAGTTGATTTTTTTTAATTCTTTAGTCCAGAAATCGTTTTTCTGAGATCGGGAAGGATCTGTCGGTCTTTCACATGTCTCGGCAACCCTCCACACTCTGAGGATAACCGAGAAAATAAAGGTAGGCGTGTTATTAGTCCACTTAAAAAGATAGTCACTGAATCTAGTCAGAAAAATTATCCATCCCAGTCCTTGGAACTTATTAATCTTTCTTCTCCATGCCCTCAGGCATCGGAACCTCCGCTATATAAAGACATATCTAGGTCTACATCTAAAAATAATAACGTCAAACAAACCGTTGATTTAACAGTGTTGCCTTCAACATCTGAAGCTGCACTGTCTAACTTAGTTTCTCCGAATAATTCGGAGCCCCGCACATTAGAAATCATTACCAAATAGTTGGTTATAATTCCTCCGAGAAGATCAATCTTTGTCTCTAGATTTACTAAAGATACTTCTTCGGATGATATAAAGTCATACATATCGACTAAAATTAGAACTAAAGATGTATTTATTCGTAAATTCGTAAAATAATTTTGATTCACTTCTAAATAGTTCATTTTGCCGACCGGGGCGTAAACCTAATAAAAGTAATAACAACGTAGCTAAAATTTCTAATCTTAATTCGGATTCAAAAAACTAACTCGCAAGTCTAATTTAAGTATTTACTATCAAAACGTTAGAGGTTTGAATACCAAATTAACTGACTTATATTTAAAAGGCTTTGACTGCAATTATAATATGATTTCTTTGGCCGAAACATGGCTCAAACCTTATATTTTTAATTCCAAAATTCTTCCAAATAAATATCAAATATACAGGAGTGACCGCGAGGGCTGAATCGGGGTGGTGTTCTTATTGCGGTGCATTCATCGATACCATCCGAGGAAGTTAGTGCTCCTGTCATTGAATATACCGAATTTAAATGTATACGTGTACACGCTGGAAAGAGTTATATTTATTTAGCTCTTTGCTACATCCCCCCTAATTCTGCCGTAGCAGTATATATGCAGCTAGTTTCTTTACTTGAGACCGTAAATGCAATGCTTACGGCATCTGGTTCTATGATTGTTTTGTGCGATTTAAATCTGCCACACATTTCATGGAACATCATTGACACCGATGTTGTACCAGTTTCATCTAGAGATAGTTACAATGTATTTCTGGAGAAAATGGCTGAACTTTGCCTCAAACAAATAAATATATGTCCAAATAAGTTTGGAAAGGTCTTGGATCTCGTTTACGTTGATGATGTTCCGAAGGCCTCTATTAATCGGTGTGATCCCCTAGTTTTGCCAGAGGATGCATACCATCCCGCTCTTGAGTTGAGCTACGAAATCATAAATGAAATACATAATAATAAGTCGTATAGTTCAGGTACTAGATATGTTTTTGCGAAAGCAAATTTCAGGAAAATTAACAAAGAACTTTCCAATTTATCTTGGCCAATATATAGAGATGTCGTGGAGCGTAGCGTTGAGCACTTTAATGATACTGTTTTCAATTTGTTTCGAAAGTATGTGCCAATACGTAATATTGTTCATGAAGAACCAATACAATTATGGTTCACTAAAGAGCTTAAAAAATTGAAAAACAAAAAGTCACATTCTTTTAAGCTGTATAAAAGAACGGGCTTACACAGTGATTACCTAAAGTACTCAGTTTTTCGACATAGCTACTTTGCATTAAATAAGAAATGTTATAGCTCATATTTATGTAAGATTAAGAAAAATTTAATGAATAATCCTAAATCATTTTATGGTTTCGTAAGTTCAAAGCGTAAAGTACATGGTTTTCCGTCCGCTATGCATTATCGCAACACTGTGTCAAGCGACAGCCAACTCATTGCCAACATGTTTGTCCAGTCCTTTATGTCCAATTGCNACTGTATCTAGCGACAGCCAACTCATTGCCAACATGTTTGCTCGGTTCTTTAGGTCCAATTATTCTGTAGACTTCCCTATAAGTGGAGACTATCCGTACGAGCTTTGTCCAATCAACTCTGCTTATATTCCAGTAATATCTTCCGATGAAGTTTTACACTCTTTAAAAACCTTAAAAGCGTCATTTAGGCCTGGACCTGATCATATTCCGACCTGTTTTCTTAAAAACTGCGCTGAGAACATCTGCGAGCCTTTAACAACTCTATTCAATTTGTCACTTAAACATGGCGTTTTTCCGTCAGCCTGGAAGGAGTCTTTCATAATACCACTTCACAAAAACGGCAGCAGTTCGTCCATAGAAAACTATCGAGGCATAGCGAACCTCTCCGCTATCCCCAAATTATTTGGAGCAATTATTGTTAATCAGCTGGCATATTCTATATCTTCTTCAATTTCACAATCTCAACACGGGTTTTCTAAAGGAAAGTCTACTGTCACTAGTTTCCGACTAATACTCGTTGGTGCCACTTGCCACAGAGTCGCATTTATACCAGGTTGCCATCAGTTGCTTACAATATGATCTTATTTTTCTGTCACGCATCGCATACTTTGGTCAGTTATATCCCGTAGACAAGGTTGCATCTCATAGCAATCTAAAAACTCTTTCAAAAAATCTTGATTCACGTCCATTTTCAACTTTGCACTGATGGAATGGAATTGTGGGTGGCCGGAAAAACCAAAAACAAATTTTTCCAAGCACTGAACCAGTATTGCCCATTGTACTTAAGGCTAAGAAACGGGATTTAGAGGAAAGGGATATGTAGGTGGGGGTGGGAACTCATTACTCCTCTGCAAACTTACCAGACTCCTTTATGAATTTTAGCAGTTTGTTGAGGGAAATAGAATGTACGTCGTCCATGAAGCTTCCGTCCAGATGCCATCCAGCTCCAGCACCGTTTTCAGTCTTTGAGCCGTCAGTATAGAAAGTTTTCACAGAGCTTCCCAAGAGAGTGTCTGCATCTCTCCATTGTTCGCTTGTAGGAAATCCAATGACGTACTTTCTACCAAAGGAGAGTATGGGTATCAGTTTGTCATTCGGTGCTAAAAACAAAGGATATTGCTCTGACAACCTTCTGAACAACTCTATGTGCCCAGAACCCCGATCGTCGTGCTACAGACCAAGAGAGTGCAATCGACGCATCGTTTTCATTGCCTCCTCTTGGATCGCTAAATCCTGAGGCGACAAATTCAACAAAGCATGAAGAGCCGTTCCTGACGTTATACTCATGGCGCCCGTAATGCCTATACACACCCTCCTTTGTAGCCTGTTTAGCACAGAAGCCGTGGTTTTGACCATGGTCACCAAAACCCTCCAAAAAAGGATGTCAGACAAATTGGCCTGAAACTTTTTGCCAGCGCATAGTCATCCTTTCCTGCGTCAGGAATTATCCTGCTACCCGGAAAGTAAGTTTCCAGGTGAGTTTTGTATGTCTCAGCGCCGTGGTATAAGTTCCATCAGATTTTCCACGAGAATCAAGCCTAACCGTCAGACTCTTTCATGTTATCGATATCACTGCAGAAGTCTTTATAAGAGCTTAATTTTTACTTGCAAATTTGCTTCTTATATTCCTTCTGCACGATATGATATTTGGACCAGTCCTCCCCTTTTCGAGTTTTTAAAGCCCTATTCAGAAGTCTCCTAGACCTTTTTCGAAGTTTGGTGAGTTCAGCGTTCCACCATGGGACCGCTTTTCCTGCCTGCTTCTTCTTAGCGGACATCCTTCCTCAAAACATCCAATCAAAGTACTCGTTACCTCGCGGGTCGCCTCTTCAATTGATTTAATGTTTTTGAGTTTAAGGAGATTTGGTATTCTCGTTTCAAGGAGCAACCCAAACTTTTCCCAGTCCGTCTTTCGAGGATTCCGACCTTTTGGCACTTGACAAGTGTCAATCCGCAACATGCGGGCGCCCTTGATGTGCTCATGGCGACATCAACCAACTTCAGTCAACTTTCGGAACTATCGCTACTTTATGTATAGCGCGTCGGAGACAACCATTTTTCGTTTTTACGTCAACCACTCTTACTACTCCAGACTGATCGGCTATCGTCTTCACCACACGACCCAGAAGCCACTGATTTGGCGATAAATTGTCTTCTGAAATTAAAACCAAGCTCCATTCTTCGATGCTTCGCATCTTCGCTGTCCACTTAGCCTTTTGTTGCAATTCGAGTAAATATTCACGCGACCGCCTTATCCAAAAGTGCTGTTGAATGGCGGTAAGTCGTCTCCAACAACCTAAGAGGTGAATGTTTTCAACTTCAGTGGAAGGCTCAGCAAAGCCTACTAAAGGCCCACCAGTTAAGAAGTGTGCTGGTGTGAGCGCTCCTTCATCATTTGGGTCATTTGATAATGTTGATGGTCGCGAGTTTGGGATCGCCTTAATTTCTGCCACCACCGTGCTATGCTCCTCAAAAGTCAAATACATTTGCCGTAGAATGCGAGTCAAATGGTATTTTGCCAATTGTACCGCTGCCTCCCATAAGCCTCCAAAGTGAGGTGAACGAGGCGGTATGTGATGAATGGTAATTTTGTTGGAGCAGCAATATTTAGTAATTTCCCCTTGAACTTGTTGATCATGGAAGGACTTGCATAGATCCATACGCTCACGCCGAACACCAAAAAAATTTGTGCCATTATCACAAAGCAGCTTTGTGTAGCAGCATGGTCGAGCCAAGCGAGGCGGCATGCAGGCATGCTTGCATCCCATGCTAGCTCGTCGTCGGCGTGGGTCATTTCTGCCTGCCTTGCTGTTATCTACATAATCAAAAAAAGTGAATCATGCCCGATAGTTTACTACGGGACACTATGAAAGGAAATGCGAAGAACTTAAGAAAATAGAATAAATAGACATGAAGAAAATGTCCAGTCCCGCCCTGTCAGGTGGAGTCATCCCACCCTTCTTCAACGGGAACTCCACGTGAAGCCTTGGGCGTCGTCGTGACTACTCACCTGCTTTACGACGCCCCCTAAACCTGACATTCGTCCGTCTATTTAAAGATCAGTAGTTGTCTAGTCCATGCTCTTATCTGTATGTCCACTCTTACTTCCCCTCTATTACACAAATGCAACACCCACACCAAATACTTGTGCCTAACACACCATCTTAATTTCAAAAGCTAGCCACAAACTCTATTTTTCACACCATTTTTATTCTTACAATTTTCGAAATCCTTACATCTAGCTATAACAATGAAACTTCATGCCAATAACTCTATCAGAAAGAAAACCTGCTACCCTAATATTATAATGGATACAAATTCCTATAGTATTTCAAATTCCTTAAGTCTAGCTTCGAAATTCACTTATACAGATATTTAAGCAAATTTATCTCAAAAAAACTATCACCCTACTGTAACAGTGAATGCAAATTCCGATAATCCTTCAATTACCTTAAATCTAGCTTAAAAATTTGTTAATGTATTTATATAAATTTAACCCAAAAAAACGATCACCTTAATATTACAATGCATAGAAATCCCTACTATCGTTCCCGTATCTAGTTTAATACAAATCAGTTCTGTCAATCCTATTTTGCCGAAAATGAATTGTTGCTATTATTGTTTACGCAACATACTCAAAAAAACTCAATAAAAAAAATTTCAAACCCTCAAACCTAAGGAAACTTCTAGCTAGGCATTTATGTACGAATATACGTACGTATGTATAAGAATAATGGAAACGTACGTATGCAAATACTATAAATATATGTATTCATATGTATAACAAACTAATTTGTTGTACTCACTTTGGCCTCCAGCGATGAACAGCGAGCGGGTCATCACGAGCAAAATTATAAACAGAAAGCAAAACAAAACAGGAAAAGTGCTAAGCTAAGATTTAAAACTAAATATATAAAAAAAAAAAAAACAATATTATAATTTTTTAATTGAACTTACAATAGCAAAGAAAATTAGCGAGTTTGAAAAAGAAATCCAAAAGAAAAGCCAAAGTGAAATACAGAAAAGAAAATCCAATAACTCGCTAAGATAAAAAGTAGTGAAAATAATTAGTTAAAAGCAAAATAAATAATTGGCATACGGTATTATAAAAAAACTATCGCCGAAAAAACGAATTCCCATTACACTAACTATCTATGTTTGTATGTATATGCGTATTGGAACACAATAATACTAAATCAACGAGTTCCCTGTCGCTGGAATACTCCTCTGCTCTTGTTGCTGCTGATCGGTGGTGTAGTTGGAGCGCTAGTCTCCACTGTTCTCGCTGGTGATACTCCCTTTGACAGCGCTGCCGTGGATGCCATCCTCTCCCATGCTGTTGTGCTCCCGTGGGCTGTTATTCTCCTCTGTCTAGTGCCTTGCAGGGTCCACAAGTAAGTTCCGGCTAGAACAGCTGTTCGCGACGTCGGTATTGTTGTTGCCAAATGCTTGCTGGTCGTGTTAACTAATTATGTTTGGATTTGCACTCAGGTGCGGAAATCTCCGATACTTTCCTTTTGGTGTGCGTGCTGATATTTGGGCCTTGGTGTTTGTGCAGGTACCGATTTCTATTTTCCGGTGCGTGTGGATGTGTGATGCAGCTGGAGGTGGTAACGCACCTTCATACATATGAGGTTGACTCCGGATCTTCAAGTGTTCATCAATTTGCCAGAAATTTTTTTCTTCTCACTTTNTTCCTTTTGGTGTGCGTGCTGATATTTGGGCCTTGGTGTTGCTGCAGGTACCGATTTCTATTTTCCGGTGCGTGTGGATGTGTGATGCAGCTGGAGGTGGTAACGCACCTTCATACATATGAGGTTGACTCCGGATCTTCAAGTGTTCATCAATTTGCCAGAAATTTTTTTCTTCTCACTTTGGGTGATCAAAACTTCATTTAGAATTGACGTACATACATATGTATTTAACTTTGATAATATTAATTAGTAGAGTGAAATCAGCACAACTCTGGCGTTTTTTTTTCTTTTACAACATTTTTAATGCATTCTATTGCTACGCTTAATTTTCACGTTTGTGCCTTTTTTCTTTACAAAAATATACATACATATGTGCATACAATTATACACATTTATGTATGCATATTTTAACTAGATGCCAAATATATAACTTACTTAGGACTTACCTAATCTAACCTGTCAACTTCAACAAGGAAGTAACTACATAGCCCCAGTCCTCANATACATACATATGTGCATACAATTATACACATTTATGTATGCATATTTTAGATGCCAAATATATAACTTACTTAGGACTTACCTAATCTAACCTGTCAACTTCAACAAGGAAGTAACTACATAGCCCCAGTCCTCACCAGACTATACAGAGCGTCGCTCCTACTGAGTCACATTCCCAGTAGATGGACAGAGGCTACGGTCGTATTTTTACCGAAGGCAGGTAAACCGAAGCAAATGCCTTCATCCTACAGACCAATTAGCCTCAGCTCCTTTCTCCTAAAAGGCATGGAGAAAATCTTGGATAAACACATCAGTTAAGTCAACCTAGCGGAACGACCACTANAGCTCCTTTCTCCTAAAAGGCATGGAGAAAATCTTGGATCAACACATCAGTTAAGTCAACCTAGCGGAACGACCACTGAATAAGAACCAATTTGCATATCAACCAGGCAAGTCCACTGAGAATGCCATTCACAGCCTTACATCGAAAATCGAAAAGGCTCTGGAGTCTAAGAACATAGCCCTTTGTGCCTTCATTGACATTTCAGGGGCTTCTGACAACACGTCATACAGGGCAATAAGAGATGCCCTGATATGCAAGGGAGTGAGCCTCATCATAATAAATTGGGTGCTTTCTATGCTAAAAACAAGGAAGATCAGGATGGAGCTGGGAGGTACGGAAGAATCTATTACAGCCACAAGAGGTTGCCCTCAAAGGGGTGTGTTCTCTCCTCTTCTGTGGACTATGGTTATAGACGAACTCCTCTTCCTACTGAACGATCATGGCTTTGAAACACAAGGCTATGCAGACGATCTGATAATTTGTGTAACAGGGCTGCATAGCGAAACGATCTCCAACCGCATGCAACAAGCCCTGCGCATTACGCAAAGATGGTGTGACACCAAAGGATTATCCATTAATCCTACTAAATCTATTCTGGTTCCGTTTACCCGGAGGAAAAAGTTATCCATGACAGAATTTACTCTGGGCGGCACAAGAATAGGACTCTCAAATGAAGAAAATACCTGGGGGTGTGGCTGGATAAGACACTCACCTGGAATTTACATTTAGATGCAACCGTAAACAAGGCAATGAGAGCCTTCTTCGCATGCAAGCGACTTTACGGGAAGACATGGGGACTCTCCCCCAAAATGACTTACTGGTCATTCAACACAGTTGTGAAGCCGATAGTCACCTATGCATCCTTGGCATGGTGGACAAAAGCGACACAAAGAACTGCTAGCGCAAAACTAAGCAAACTACACCGAATGGTGTGCATTGGTATAACAGGGGCTATGCGGACCTGTCCTGCTGATGCACTTAGTGCTCTTGTAGGCATACCGCCCTTCCCAATTCTAATAGAGAGGGAGGCCAGTCTCTCGGCACTGAGAATCCTAAACACTTCCGAGTTAAAAACCGGAAACATGACAGGTCATATGAAGGTCCTTATGAAATTCACAAATGACCCCATAATGCATATGAGGGACTCAGTAGCTCCGATACAAGTAATTTCAAGAAATTTCAAGGTATCTATTGCGGACCGAGCATCCTGGAGCACAGGACCCCTTCACCAAACCCGAAGCTGAAGTTTGGTACACTGACGGATCCAAACTTGAAGATGGAAAAACTGGAGCTGGTATATTTGGGCCGAATTTTAAAAGATCGATACCAATGGGCAGCTACCCCACCATTTTCCAAGCAGAGATTCATGCGATCGATATCTGTGGCAGAGAATGCCTCAGAAGAGGCACATCCTCTAAAAACATCTGCATTATGTCGGACAGTCAGGCTGCCTTGCTAGCACTGAGGTCCCACATAATAACATCCAAACTAGTGTACGACTGCCTCAACACCCTAAACGGTCTTGGAAGCAAGAACACAGTATTACTGGGCTGGGTGCCGGGGCACGAGGGCCATGACGGCAATGAACAGGCGGACCGCCTAGAAAAACACGGAGCTACCACACTATTCCCCTTTTGCGGGCTCACCAAAGCCCACTTAAGGGAGGTCATAAACAAGTGGGTCGACAAAATTTCGATAGGCACTGGAATGAATGTCCGGAACAAAGACAAGCTAAGCGGTTCATCTGTCCATCACAAGAAGCTTCAAAAAAGCTCATAAATCTAGGCAGAGAGGACCTTCGAACTCTCACTGGGTACTTCACGGGACATTGTTCCCTGCGTTATCACCTCAGTAAAATGAATCTTTCAGACACGAGCGTCTGTCCCTTCTGTGAGATGGACGAAGAAACGCCAGAACACATCCTTCGTGAATGTATTGCTCTCGCTAGTCGCAGACTCGCTCACCTAGGTGGTACAACACTTCATCCATTCGAAATATGGAACAAAAAGCCCACCGAAGTGCTAGCTTATATTAAAAGCCTTCACGTATAGGGTAAAGGGCCACGCACAATAGACCACCCTAGAGGTCGCAGTGCTCAAGGCTCATAATAATAATAATAATAATAGGACTTACCTCCAGTTAGAAGTAATGATTAGGGGCACTTTAGAACCGTTTTCCCTTAATTTTTTTCACATACAGCACTTTTTTAATAACATACTATTAATTACCACTTTAAAACAAATTTTATATATCTATATCTATACTAATTATATAAAGAGAAGTCCCTTTTTTTTGTAACAGGTAATCTCGCGAACGGCTGGTCCGATTTTCATGAAATTTTGTATACAAATAGCTTTCGGTAACCACCACGTTTTAGGCTAAAAAAAATTAGGGTAGGTGNTTTGTAACAGGTAATCTCGTGAACGGCTGGTCCGATTTTCATGAAATTTTGTATACAAATAGCTTTCGGTAACCACCACGTTTTAGGCTAAAAAAAATTAGGGTAGGTGGACCAGGGACCGGTCTATTCGAAAAAATCTTATTACAGTCCGATTTGCTTAAAATTTAGTACGTAAGTAGCTTTTTAGCATATATTAGCGTATATGACCCATTTTTTCCGGGAAGTGGTCCAGGGACCGATCTATTCGAAAAAATCGCATTTATGGTCCGATTTGCTTAAAATTCGGTACGTAAGTAGTAACGGATACTGTCAAAATATAATTATAATATATAATATATCTCAACTAATATATATTTAGAAAGCCGTTTGTTAGTTTTCGCTAGGCTCAAGAGCGGCTGAACTGATTTTTTTGAAACTGCCACCTGCCGCACGTGTCCCAAGGATGGTTTTAGGCTGAAAAAAATCTATGTGTAAAGGGGGCGTGGCACTTCCCATACAAACCGAATTTCTCATGCTACATATCTCTGAAAGTGTGCATGGTAGAGTTTGGAAATTGGTATGGATATATACGAAATCAATCGCATACCCTTGGAGAAAAATTTTAGCTTTTGTAAAAAGGGGTGTGACATCTCCCATACAAACCGAATTTTTCATACTGCTTATCTCTGGAAATTTTTTGGTAGAGTTCTAGAGTTTTGTATGGAGATGTACAAAATAAATCGCATACTCTTGGAGAAAAATTGGAACTATTGGAAAAGGGTGCGTGGCATCTTCCATACAAACCGAATTTCTCATGCTACATATCTCTGAAAGTGTGCATGGCAGAGTTTTGGAAATTGGTATGGAGATATACGAAATCAATCGCATACTCATAAAGAAAGAGGGCAGCTGTTGGAAAGGGGGGCGTGGCACCTCCCATATAAATCGAATTTTTATACTGCATATCTCTGAAAGTATTCATGGTACAGTACTGGAATTTCGTATAGAGATATGTATATAGTTGAAATCAAGCCCATACTCATGGAGAAAATTTGGGCTATTTGAAAAGGGGTGTGAGGCCTACAAACCTACCGACCTTTAGCTATCTTTGAATGAATTTTTTTATTCTTTTGTAGGTGTGTTTGTGAGTGAAATCCTCCAAATGGTTTTTAACGAAACTTTTTGTGTATTTGAGTGGGTCTCTGGATGGTTAGTTTCACAATTTAATCGAGTTGCGGTAGTTGATTCTAAAAATCTTATCTATGATCCGATTTGGCTAATGTTTTAAATATGTATGCAATACTATTGCAAAAACGTGCTGCCAAGTGGTGCTGAAGTCGAGCTATTACTAAAAATAGCCAAGTGAGAAAAGGGGCCGTGAAGGTCAGACTAAATCGACCTGTTGCACCATTGAGTATATTGAACGCTCCTGCAATTGGCCCAATGGATGTGATTTTCCAATATTATTATGCGTTCAAACTTTTAAGGTATTTCGTCTGAAATAAGTATATGTATATTGCATTTCTGTAGAACAATGATTCGCACCCATTTTGAAATTGCCACCTACCTACTATACTGTAAAGCTTCTGGGACATTCACTATAGAACCGGGTCATTGTTGCCGCCAGGGAGTGAAGAGGAAAAAATTTATTTCGCTTTGCGAATAACCGTGCTATGAAATTCCGCACAACTGGAGAATTTCAAGAACGGATATAACACTTTCCTTAGGTTATTTAAAGCGGCAAATGACCACCAAACCTTAATCTTAGCAGACAAATGTGCCAATGAAAATCGTAAACGTGAATTGTTGGTGAAAATGTTGGACCAAAAAGTTTCAATAAAATATATATACAAATTTTGGGCGGGACGAAGTTCGCCGGGTCTGCTAGTATGTATATATTTTTCTTTTAGTATAGTAACTTTTTAGTCACAGCCAAACGCTTCAGCACCGCAACTTACGTTTTTTTGAAACCGTTTTCTAAATGTCGGTCCTTTTTATATTTTTTTCTGCCAAGCGACAATTCCGTTTTATGTACTTACTTATGTACAATTACATAAAGAAAAACACGGTTTAAGCCGAACTTTAACACACATACACACATACACTCATGACGGCCTCACCGAACCATAAGCTAGCAAACTTTCTCACTCCAACACATTACTTTCTTTTCGCCATCAAGTGGTCAGCACAGGTTTGATTGGCTTCTAGTTTTGTATGTTCGATCGAGTTCGCACGCATACAACCAAACGCACGCTAACGTATGTGGCAAACAGCTGGCGCTACAGGCTCGCACCCGCCGATGGTGCCTGCACCGTGGAGCGCGTGCGTAATAAGATTCCTAAAGCCGCTGGTTGCAAGGTCCTGTTCCCACCCAATGTGTGGTCTTGACCCACGACCTATAGCCGGGCGTTTATCAAGCTTCCTATTGCTTGGGTTCGAACACGCTGGTCACTGGGAGCGTACTTGCATAATGACAATATCACATGTCTACCACGTTTACATACATACGTAATGCTTACTTCTATACCACAGCTTGCAACCTACGTCAATAAATATGTAGATGTAAAATATCACAGATGGCAACATACCTAAGTATAAAAGTAATACAGAACAAAAATACCACAGTCGGCTAAAATATACAAATAACAAAAAAAAATATATATAAATAAATAAAATAACTAAATTTAGCAATAATCATAATAAATAATAAAAAAATATAAATAAAATATCACAGAATTTTTAAAGTCTAGTAGTAGAAAAAAAGAAATAAAATAAATAAATAAATTTAAAAAAATAATCACAATAATAAATAATAAAAATAAATAAATCAATACATGTGGTAAATTATGGGTAAGTAGTTAAGTCAGTAAAACTAAGTCAAACGACATCCAACACACCGCACAAGGACGACATTTAACAATTATCTACGCAGCAAAAATGTCCTTAGCATGGTATACCTCGATCTTCTTTCCACTGGTATCTCCGAGTTCATACATCGAGTTCCCTACTGCCTTTAAAATAATACATTTGACCTGTTTTGGGCCCAACTTGGCATTATAGTTCTCGATTTGTGTACTCTGTTTAAAATTGCGGCGGTATACCACTTGTCCTATTTGGAATTTCACTTCTCTATTTCTCGTGATATACGCCTTTTCGCTGCGTTCATGGGCCAACTTCAGCTCTTTTATGATTTTTTCTCTAATCAATTGGACATTATCCTTTCCTGTGGTGACTTCACACTGCGACTCTCTGAGTGAACCTAACTTCCTATACAACTCGTACGAAGCGGCATGTTGAATCATTGGTAGACCAAAAAGGGCGCAATGTGGTGAAGTACCAATCGCCGAATGCACCACGCTACGAAGAGCGAAAGCTGCATCGCCTTCGTGGCTGTCCCGATTCTTTTTATTATCCTTTATGTAAGACCTAATTATTTGGAGCACGGACCGGTTAACCCTCTCCTCAGCATTGGCTTGTGGCGAATAAAACGCAGTTTTTATGTGCGTTGCTCCACATTTTTCAGCAAATGTTTTAAACGTTTCTGAAACGAATTGTTTTCCGTTGTCGGAATGGATGTATTCAGGTACTTTCTCATGGGCTTAAGGAACACGAATTTCAAGAAGTGGTCAAGACATACAAACACATACACATTACCGTTAGACGTACGAGGATACGGACCTAAAAAATCAACAAACAAACGCTGAAAAGGCCGCTCAGTCACGTGTTGCCTGCCCATCAGTGGTTTATGGAAGGCGTTTTGAGTCTTGTTCCTTTCACAAATATCACAGTTCTTTATGTATTTTTGCACATCGGACACCATACCTGGCCAATAATATTTCTCTCTTATTCTCGCTAAAGTCTTGTGTATCCCACCATGTCCTGCGGAAGGCGAGTCATGTGAGGAATCCACCAGACCCTGTCGCAGCTCAGTTGGAACCCAGAGCTTCCAGGCGTGGTCCTTTTGAAGCCTGTCCCCCCGATTAAATTGTGTCTTTTTGTAAACGTATCCGCCCGAGGCACATAAATCTGGCAATTTATTTTCATTTTCACCTACGGTTTTTATTAGCTCCTCATATTCCTGCGATTTGAAACCTGGTAAATTCAACCATACATCAAGTGTTCTGTCAGTCATTTGTAGTTCGTCAATGCCCACTCGAAATAGCGCGTCCGGTACTATATTTTGCGTTGCTTTTCGATGTTGTATGTCGAAGTCAAAGGCCTGTAGTTTAAGGCACGATCTCGCCAGTCCTGAGAGGTCCTTTTGGTTCATTAACCATTTTAGGCTTGCGTGATCGTTGATGACTGTGAAGGGCAAGCCCTCCACATAAGGCCTAAATCGCTTTATGCTCAGAACAGCTGCGTAGCATTCTAACTCAGTTATACTATAATTGCGCTGAGCTTTATTAAGTTTTGCGGAGATATATGCGATTGGTCGTTCGTTATCGTCCTCGTCTAGTTGGAAAAGGCCCCCACCCACTCCGTCAGTCGATGCGTCGCATTGTATGTAGAAGCGTTTGTTAAAGTCCGGGTTAGTCAACGCTGGGGCCGATATGAGGCTTTGCTTTAATCGTTCGAAAGCTGTCTTTGCGTCATCTGTCATCGTAAACTTCTTTATCTTTTCCTTTGTGAGACAGTCGTGAAGCGGCGCTGTAATTGTCGCATATTGCTGTATGAACCTGCGGTACCACCCTGCCATCCCTAGGAACCTTCTGAGCTGCTTCGGGGTCCTTGGGTCTGGAAATCCCTCACGGCTGAAAACTTACTGGTATCTGTGCGAATGCATCCATCGCCCACCACATAACCTAGGTACCTAACTTCTTTAAAACAAAACCTGCTCTTTTCCATATTAATAGTTAATTTGGAATCACGCAGACACTTGGCGACCTTTTCGAGCAAACACACATGTGACGAAAAAGCAACAGAACAAACAAGTAAGTCATCTAAGTACACAAACACAGATTCACGAAGAGAAGCGGGAATGACCTTGTCCATTAGCCTGCACATTCGTTGAGCCGCGTTGCACAAACCGAATGGCATCACTGTAAAATGGTACAACGGTCTGCCTGGCACAGTAAAGGCAGTCTTTTTTCTAGACTTTCTTTCGAGAGGAATTTGCCAGAATACGTCTTTAAGGTCTATTGCCGAAATATAGAGAGTATTTTACAACCTACTTAAAATGCCGTCAATATGTGGCAGGGGATATGCGTCTTTTAACATACGCTCATTAACCTTTCTTGCGTCAAGGCACAACCGATTCTTCGTCCCTTTCACGACCAAAGGCACGGGAGAGCTCCAGCTACTGTTGCTCTCCTCGATTACTCCCATCGCTACCATTCTGTCAAGCTCATTATAAATAAGTTTTTGAATCGCGGGAGATATCGGATAAAATCTTTGCTTGACTGGCAAATTCTCATTAGTCACCTCAATAATATGTTCTTCGACATCAGTCTTCCCTAATCCTAATACCGAAAACGAGGGGAATTGGGCTTTAACTCGCAAGACCTTGCTCGGAGTAAGTGTGTGTTGCACCGCGTCGAATGATAAGTCACCCTCGGCGGGCACTAAGTCTGCAACGAAAGTGCTGCCAGAACCGACATTCATTCCTTTGCTAACCACATTCATGCCAAACACTTGCCAAAAGTCTACTCCTAAATAGACTTCCTGCTGTAAGCCGGGCACAATCAAAAATTCCATCTCTTTTGTCATATTTTCCCATTCGACTGGGAGCGTTATAACACCGGTTACCGCGGTTTCCCCACCATTTGCCGTTCTTATATTTTGACCCCTGATTGGCATTATCAGGTCTTCTTTGCCTTGTAGTAGCGCACTCGAATTATTTCCCAAGCAACTCGCTCCTGCTCCAGAATCTAACAGTGCTAGGACAGGCCTCCTATCTTCGCCTTCGCAAAGAACCTATTATCCCCCTTAACAGTAACTATAGTTGCTATGATTTTATTTTGAATCCTTTTAAATTTTTTTTTTTTCTTTGCCCTAATCTTTTGTATTTTAACAAAGTTTCTCCTCCTCTTCTTCGCCATGACCTCCTCACAAAATATTCGTTTGCGTGCTTCCTCATACTCGATTTTCCGTTGATGTAAACTTTTCCTAATAATCTGCCTGTTTTCCTTCTTATTCTCCCGCTTCTTTGCTATCTTTCCACTGGTCTCTGAGTCGTTTTTAAGGATGCTAACTACTTGTCTTCCGGGTTCTCTTTTATCTGGCGTGAGTCTCCGGATATCTCGGCCAGTTTCAAGTTTCCCTGCCCTGGTTTGAACACACAGTAAGACGCGTCACCTCCACACGAAAAACAAATCATACTATAAAACGACGACTGACGTTTATTATCTTTTTGAGCTTCTACGGGGTTCTTGACAAAGTAATCGACGGGCATGCCACACTTGAAACACAACATAAGGTGAAACGGGGAGAGACAAAACGAATTAATAGTAGACGGGTCACATTAGGACGACGTGACGAAGGCACATTTTGTGGGACAGACATAGACGGTTGTGGCTTGCCACGTTGCACTCTTCCTATCTCCTCTACCATATCTACCGATTCAGTTTCCGAAAATTCTATTTCGTTAACATGTTTTGGCCTACTCTTATTTTCACGCATCACTTTTTCTGGACGCTTGCACTAATTTTTAAGCTCTGCTAGCGCTTCTATCTTGGAGGAAAAGGTCAAATTTGCTAAGTATGGCTTAAGATTACCCCTAATTATGTCAACCAACTCTTTCTCCGGTATCTTTTTCGAAGGCGGAATGTTAGATTGTGCACGTCTCCGTAGAAGTCTTCGAACGTTTCTTGCACCTGTTGCTTCCTCTCCATTATTTCTCTATTGATTTCGTAATCTGATTCGGCCGTCTTGAAGTGGCTTAACAGTTCTGACTTTAGTTCGAAGTATCCGAAACTTGGGTAATCTGCGTTATCTTCAAGTATCTGCCAATACCACTTCAAGGCATTGCCAGTAACCAGACAATGGAAATCTGTGAAAAGCTGATAGTGAGAAATGCCATGTTGCTCGCGCATCTTTTCAACCCTAAACAGAAAGCTCTCTACCGTTATGCCTTTCGAGGACCCATCGAATTTAACGTGCCACTTATCGAGATCGATTTTTTCCAAGCTTTCAACTCGTTGCGGGAACGTGAATGGCTTTCCCCCCTGGCTCCATCGTTGTTTGTGTCTCGGCCCGTATCTGCTCGCCTCTCATCTCGTATNCATCTCTATTTTCTGGTGTGGACGCCTGGCCTGGTCGTGTTTCCGGTGTATGCGTGGAGGCTTCCACCCCATCCAATCGTTTACTCAAACTTGCCATGTTATCTCGCATGTGGCGGACTTCGTTCATGCACTGGGACAACATGTCCCCATTTTGCGCCATCATTGCCATCATTCGGCTCAGCTGTTCAATTGTGATTGCAGATGAACTTGGTCCACCACTTGGTCGAGGTTCCTACAGCTGAGTCGCTGGATGGCATATTTCCCTGATCCTCTTCGGACATCTCTAATATTTCGTCCAACTTTCGGGAAAAACTAATGCTGTTGTTTGGGGTATTTATGGCCACCTCGTCAGTTATTCTAACTGATGGGCGATTAACTTCTCGGCCTAACGTTCCAAATACTCTGGCTGTGCACCTATTGAAATAATCGGCAGGCAAGAATCTACCGGAATCCCCGTGTCAATCTGGGTAAATAGAGAGCCAACGACTTGATTCTCTAGTGCCATTGCTACGCTTCTAGTGACCCTACGATTTGAGTTCAACAGTCCTAACCCAGGCTCTATAGCCTCACTTTCTCGCTCACCCATTCACACTATTTGCCTTAAATTCAAAGCCGACGGTCGGTCTTTATGATTCAAAAGCAACGATCCTTATGCCAAAAATATTTTCCCCACGAAAGTACAAAGAAAAATCCAAAAATAAAAAAAAGATACTTTTAGCAAGAGGAAACTAGATATAATCCAGTTCAATTGAAGATAAGCAAACACAAAAATAATCCAAGGGTAATTTAGAAAAACATATATAAAAAAAGGGTATGATCAAAAGAATGTAAAGTAGTAATAATATGAAAAGTTCTATAACAATAATGATAAAAAAATAATAATGAAAAAAATAATAAAGATTAAAGAATATAGAAATATAGTTCAATATAAATATATAATTCAATATATGTATGTACTAGTATATAATTCAAGCGCAAAAATTAAATCTTAAAACGTAGTTGAGATAATAAAGAAACTGTATATAATTAATAATAGAAGCAAAAATATATAGAATAAAAGTGATAAATTCGGAAGTTATATATATGCAGCTTTAAATAATAAAGCTACGAACCAGAGAATTCTAGCTAAAGAAAAATTTCGCGTTTTTTCTTCTATTTGTTTAAAGGAATTTGCTGTTTATTTGCAATCTTTTTTTCTTTTTTTTTTGTACATTGTAAAAGGTATGTATGTATGTAGATATATGAATATGCTTGGTGTGTGTTGGTGTTGCCTTGGCGAGGTCATTGTGGGAGTGTTGGTCCGTACATCCACTGTCCAAATGTCAAAGTCAACTAATCCCCGTATTCTAATACCCCCCTTGTACTCGTCAATTGGGTACAAACTACTCGTGATGATCCCAAGTAATGATACCCACTTGCCTTGACACGTCCGATAGAAAATATAGAATTAAAAAAAAAATATAGCGTTAATTAGGGTGAACTACTAAAAGAAAATAAAAGATTTAGTAAAGAGCCATGTGAGAAGCGAAAATTAGTGGGCTATTACGTTGGGCGCCATTGTTATGTAGCAGCATGGTCGAGCCAAGCGAGGCGGCATGCAGGCATGCTTGCATCCCAAGCTAGCTCGTCATCGGNCTATTTGTTTAAAGGAATTTGCTGTTTATTTGCAATCTTTTTTTCTTTTTTTTTTGTACATTGTAAAAGATATGTATGTAAGTAGATATATGAATATGCTTGGTGTGTGTTGGTGTTGCCTTGGCGAGGTCATTGTGGGAGTGTTGGTCCGTACATCCACTGTCCAAATGTCAAAGTCAACTAATCCCCGTATTCTAATACCCCCCTTGTACTCGTCAATTGGGTACAAACTACTCGTGATGATCCCAAGTAATGATACCCACTTGCCTTGACACGTCCGATAGAAAATATAGAATTAAAAAAAAAATATAGCGTTAATTAGGGTGAACTACTAAAAGAAAATAAAAGATTTAGTAAAGAGCCATGTGAGAAGCGAAAATTAGTGGGCTATTACGTTGGGCGCCATTGTTATGAAGCAGCATGGTCGAGCCAAGCGAGGCGGCATGCAGGCATGCTTGCATCCCATGCTAGCTCGTCGTCGGCGTGGGTGATTTCCGCCTGCCTTGCTGTTAGCTACATAATCAAAAAACAGTGAATCATGCCTGATAGTTTACTACGGGACACTATGAAAGGAAATGCGAAGAACTTAAGAAAATAGAATAAATAGACATGAAGAAAATGTCCAGTCCCGTCCTGTCAGGTGGAGTCATGCCACGCTTCTTCAACGGGAACTCCACGTGAAGCCTTGGGCGTCGTCGTGACTCCCCACCTACTTTACGACGCCCCTTAAACCTGACATTCGTCCGTCNGTTAATTAGGGTGAACTACTAAAAGAAAATAAAAGATTTAGTAAAGAGCCATGTGAGAAGCGAAAATTAGTGGGCTATTACGTTGGGCGCCATTGTTATGTAGCAGCATGGTCGAGCCAAGCGAGGCGGCATGCAGGCATGCTTGCATCCCAAGCTAGCTCGTCATCGGGGTGGGTCATTTCCGCCTGCCTTGCTGTTATCTACATAATCAAAAAAAGAGAATCATGCCTGATAGTTTACTACGGGACACTATGAAAGGAAATGCGAAAAACTTAAGAAAATAGAATAAATAGAAATGAAGAAAATGTCCAGTCCCGTCCTGTCAGGTGGAGTCATCCCACCCTTCTTCAACGGGAACTCCACGTGAAGCCTTGGGCGTCGTCGTGACTCCTCACCTACTTTACGACGCCTCCTAAACCTGACATTCGTCCGTCTATTTAAAGATCAGTAGTTGTCTAGTCAATGGTCTTATCTCTATGTCCACTCCCACTTCCCCTCTATTGCACAAGTGCAACACCCACACCAAATACTTGTGCCTAACACACCATCTTAATTTCAAAAGCTAGCCACAAATTATATTTTTTACACCATTTTTATTCTTACAATTTTCGAAATCCTTACTTCTAGCTATATCAATGAAACTTCATGCCAATAACTCTATCAGAAAGAAAACCTGCTACCCTAATATTATAATGGATACAAATTCCTATAGTATTTTAAATTCCTATAGTCTTTTAAATTCCTTAAGTCTAGCTTCGAAATTCACTTATACAGATATTTAAGCAAATTTATCTCAAAAAAACTATCACCCTACTGTAACAGTGAATGCAAATTCCGATAATCCTTCAATTACCTTAAATCTAGCTTAAAAATTTGTTAATGTATT